>NC_060185.1:64255987-64408487 GCF_021184085.1 Oncorhynchus gorbuscha | reverse complement strand
ATGTGCAACCGCACACATGCAATCACACACACATCTCACCCACACATCCACCCTGTGTTTTACGAGTGCAGTCAGTCAAACAGTAATAATCTCTAAATCACAGGTCTCCAACAGGTAGATTGTGAGCGGCAAGTAATTCGCCAAGCTATTTTTTAAATGTGTTCCTTCGCAAACTGTCATGAACATAAAGCTCCCGGGCTACTATGCAATCAAAGCAGAATTGACATTATCCCACCCCTGGTTAGCCACTATTGGCTTAAAAAGCCAAATGTAACACAATATCTGCCAATTAAGTTCCAGCAATATTGCCCCTGTCTGTCTGTCTGTCTGTCTGTCTGTCTGTCTGTCTGTCTGTCTGTCTGTCTGTCTGTCTGTCTGTCTGTCTGTCTGTCTGTCTGTCTGTCTGTCTGTCTGTCTGTCTGTCTGTCTGTCTGTCTGTCTGTCTGTCTGTCTGTCTGTCTGTCTGTCTGTCTGTCTGTCTGTCTGTCTGTCTGTCTGTCTGTCTGTCTGTCTGTCTGTCTGTCTGTCTGTCTGTCTGTCTGTCTGTCTGTCTGGTGTGCCCTTTTGTCTATCACTCCGTATGTAGAGCGTCAGCGAGGCTAGTACTGATAACGGTCTTGTGGGTAGACAGAAAGCTTTCCCCCAAAAAACCTTCTCAATCGAATGTTAACTGCAAAGTAGGCTTACCGACAGAAAGATGTTGTGTTTAATTCTATCAACTGGGTGGCCATTGTTTTGCCATGACATGTGCTGTAGCAGAAGGCCTAACAGAAACATGCCAGACCGACACATTCCTCTCTCTCTAAATGCAAAATTAAAGGGTAATTACACACAAAAATCAAAATATGTTTGTTTTGTCCCCTTTCAAAATTCATCTTAAAATATAATTTTATGGGGCACTCTTAAATGTGTTTATTAAATCAAATCTAATCTAATTGTATTGTTCACATGCGCCGAATACAACAGTGAAATGTTAACTTACAAGCCCATAACCAGTTTTAAGAAAATACCTCAAAGTAAGAGATAAGAATAACAAATAATTAAATAGCAGCAGTAAATAACAATAGCAGGGCTATTATACAGGGGGTACCGGTACAGAGTCTATGTGCGGTGGGGGGGGTTTGTGTCGAGGTAATTGAGGTAATATGTACATCAAATCAAATGTATTTGTCACATACACATGGTTAGCAGATGTTAATGCGAGTGTAGCGAAATGCTTGTGCTTCTAGTTCCGACAATGCAGTAATAACCAACAAGTAATCTAACCTAACAATTCCAAAACTACTATCTTATACACACAAGTGTAAAGGGATAAAGAATATGTACATAAAGATATATGAATGAGTGATGGTACAGAACGGCATAGGCAAGATGCAGTAGATGGTATCGAGTACAGTATATACATATGAGATGAGTAATGTAGGGTATGTAAACAAAGTGGCATAGTTTAAAGTGGCTAGTGATACATGTATTACATAAAGATGCAGTAGATTATATGGAGTACAGTATATACATACACATATGAGATGAGTAATGTAGGGTATGTAAACATTATATTAAGTAGCATTGTTTAAAGTGGCTAGTGATACATTTTTACATCCATTTCCATTATTAAAGTGGCTGGAGTTGTGTCAGTGTGTTGGCAGCAGCCCCTCAATGTTAGTGGTGGCTGTTTAACAGTCTGATGGCCTTGAGATAGAAGCTGTTTTTCAGTCTCTCGGTCCCAGCTTTGATGCACCTGTACTGACCTCGCCTAATGGATGATAGCGGGGTGAACAGGCAGTGGCTCGGGTGGTTGTTGTCCTTGATGATCTTTATTGCCTTCCTGTGACATCGGGTGGTGCAGGTGTCCTGGAGGGCAGGTAGTTTGCCCCCGGTGATGCGTTGTGGCATAACTCTACCTACATGTAGGTAGAGTTATTAAAGTGACTACGCATAGATAATAACTGAGAATAGCAGCAGTGTAAAATGAGGGGGGGGGGGTGGCAGCAATGCAAATAGTCTGGGTAGCCATTTGATTAGATGTTCAGGAGTCTTATGCCTTGGGGGTAGAAGCTGTTTAGAAGCCTCTTGGACCTCGACTTGGCCCTTCGGTACCGCTTGCCGTGCGGTAGCAGAGAGAACTGTCTATGACTGGGGTGGCTGGAGTCTTTAACAATTTTCAGGGCCTTCCTCTGACGCCGCCTTGTATAGAGGTCCTGGATGGCAGGAAACTTGGCCCCGGTGATGTACTGGGCCGTACGCACTACCCTATGTAATGCCTTGCGGTCGGAGGCCGAGCAGTTGCCGTTACTTTACCAGGTATATTGACAGAAAACGCATCTCTTACACCAAGGACCCAGGGAAAAGTTGCAGGGTAAAGTAGAGAAGAATGTGCCTTTTTGAAAGCTACAAAAAAATATATATATGTAGCTCACGACATGTTTCGTTTTTTAAAAGTAGCTCTCATAATAGAAAAGGTTGGAGACCCCTACTATTCACCTCAGTATAACCCTGTGTAATGTGTGTGTGTTTGGTTATCTCAATATAACCCTGTGTAATGTGTGTGTGTTTGGTTACCTCAATATAACCCTGTGTAATGTGTGTGTGTTTTGGTCACCTCAATATAACCCTGTGTAATGTGTGTGTGTGTTTGGTCACCTCAGTATAACCCTGTGTAATGTGTGTGTGTTTGGTCCTCAATATAACCCTGTGTAATGTGTGTGTGTTTGGTCCTCAATATAACCCTGTGTAATGTGTGTGTGTTTGGTCCTCAATATAACCCTGTGTAATGTGTGTGTGTTTGGTCACCTCAATATAACCCTGTGTAATGTGTGTGTGTTTGGTCACCTCAATATAACCCTGTGTAATGTGTGTGTGTTTGGTCACCTCAATATAACCCTGTGTAATGTGTGTGTGTTTGGTCACCTTAATATAACCCTGTGTAATGTGTGTGTGTTCGGTCACCTTAATATAACCCTGTGTAATGTGTGTGTGTGTTTGGTTACCTCAATATAACCCTGTGTAATGTGTGTGTGTTTGGTCACCTCAATATAACCCTGTGTAATGCGTGTGTGTTTGGTCCTCAATATAACCCTGTGTAATGTGTGTGTGTTTGGTCCTCAATATAACCCTGTGTAATGTGTGTGTGTTTGGTCCTCAATATAACCCTTTGTAATGTGTGTGTGTGTTTGGTCCTCAATATAACCCTGTGTAATGTGTGTGTGTTTGGTCACCTCAATATAACCCTGTGTAATGTGTGTGTGTTTGGTCCTCAATATAACGCTGTGTAATGTGTGTGTGTTTGGTCACCTCAATATAACCCTGTGTAATGTGTGTGTGTGTTTGGTCACCTCAATATAACCCTGTGTAATGTGTGTGTGTGTTTGGTCACCTCAATATAACCCTGTGTAATGTGTGTGTGTTTGGTCACCTCAATATAACCCTGTGTAATGTGTGTGTGTTTGGTCCTCAATATAACGCTGTGTAATGTGTGTGTGTTTGGTCACCTCAATATAACCCTGTGTAATGTGTGTGTGTTTGGTCACCTCAATATAACCCTGTGTAATGTGTGTGTGTTTTGGTCACCTCAATATAACCCTGTGTAATGTGTGTGTGTTTGGTCACCTCAATATAACCCTGTGTAATGTGTGTGTGTGTTTGGTCCTCAATATAACCCTGTGTAATGTGTGTGTGTTTGGTCACCTCAATATAACCCTGTGTAATGTGTGTGTGTTTGGTCACCTCAATATAACCCTGTGTAATGTGTGTGTGTTTGGTCACCTCAATATAACCCTGTGTAATGTGTGTGTGTTTGGTCACCTCAATATAACCCTGTGTGTGTGTTTGGTCACCTCAATATAAACCTGTGTAATGTGTGTGTGTTTGGTAATCTCAATATAACCCTGTGTAATGTGTGTGTGTTTGGTCACCTCAATATAAACCTGTGTAATGTCTGTGTGTTTGGTAATCTCAATATAACCCTGTGTGTGTGTTTGGTCACCTCAATATAAACCTGTGTAATGTGTGTGTGTTTGGTAATCTCAATATAACCCTGTGTAATGTGTGTGTGTTTGGTAATCTCAATATAACCCTGTGTAATGTGTGTGTGTTTGGTCACCTCAATATAACCCTGTGTAATGTGTGTGTGTTTGGTCACCTCAATATAACCCTGTGTAATGTGTGTCTCTCCAGGTGGTGCAGAAGAAGGAGAACAGCAGCCATGACTACAAGTGTCTGTTCAGGGTTTGTTTCATTCCCAGAGACCCCCTGGATCTGCTACAGGAAGACCCAACCGCCTTCGAGTACCTCTTCCTGCAGGTGAGCCACATCTAGCTGTAGGCCTAGACTACCATCTTTCATGTCTGTAATTATTCTGCCTTTCGTGTCTGTAATTATTCACCTGCACTCATAGCCATGAGACCCTGTTTAACTTGCACACAGGTTAGCAGAGTTTTACCGTACTCGAGTAGTCACCTTCCGCTGAGAATCAGGGTTCATTTACCGGGAGGGGCTCGCGTGTCTTTTTTGTAGAGAAACACTTTTTTTGTGGAAGGTACGACAGCTGCTTACGTATCCCGCTCTCAACATCGTCAAGATAAATTGAGTTTCCTTGTAGGCCCATTTGACGGGGAAACTGTGAAGCGAGCTGTAGCCTAATTCTGTTTCCGAGGCTTTTATTAGAGAATGTGAAACAAGGTGCCTAGTTGCTTCTCTTCATTAAATAATGCAGCTGTTCTTTATGCTATGGCCTAAAATACAGTTGTTCATGTGGGCAGAATATTAGGCCTGTATTTTATAGCATTGGCTAGCGAATTTATTTAAAAAAGAAACACTCTTTGTCACATGACAATAGAGACACCAAGTAACAATAGCCTCAATGATTAAAGGGATCGGAGTTAATCTGTTACTGGGCTCTCACCGTCATTACCATTGAAATTCACCCAAATCATTTTGTTTAGAAGCCCATTAGGCTCCTCATTTGTTGTCGTTAAATGTCCGGATCAATAGAAAGGAGAATACTGTTGGGCGTTCCGCACGGTCGGCCACCTCGGTCCAATCCGACGCACAGAAACACATGAAAACATCAACTCATTACATTGATGCTTTCTCTGTTAAATCTTCCAGACCCTGTTGTAAATCAAGCAGACAGTAGCACATGATCAACATAAATGTTCGGTTATTGGATTGGATCCAATGTGGATCACAACTTCACTGGCACCAGGAAAAGGTCATCAACATATTCTGGACATTCTTCCCGGACACTATTTTCCAGCACCGGCTTTTTTTTGGCGTCGCCTGCCACGTCACAAATCTTGTCATTCAGAAAATGATTTGCTGGATCAACTGATGATGGTCGACAATATCACCAGGCCGAACTAAACATCTGGATGCCAAATGCGCATCCGACAAGTAGGTCTATTTGCCTGCGCCATAGTCTATTGAAGAGCCCCGCCAAGTTAGGTGACTCTTTCGTTTAGAGGCATTCGATTTTGGATTTGTGTATCATTTTGGGAAACTGTATTCACGGCTTAGCCTATAAATATCAAGATGAGTATTTGATAAAGCTGCTGTGCTGCAATTAAACGATTTTGTCCCGTTGATGGCACATAAGGGGACGGAAGGACATATCAAGGAAATATCACAGGCCTAGTTTTATTATATTGATCGTTCGTTTCAATGGCGCAAATTGAAAGAAAATGAATTAGGTTTAATTAACTTTTTTTTAAATTCACTAATTTGTGTATTAGTGGACTTATGGACGACATTTGTATGTATTATATCTAAAAGAAAAGCAACTGATGCAGCACATTTGTATGTATTATATACATTATTCTGCCCATATGAACATATGAACGAGTTTACCACAAGCCAGCGGTCGTTCCCCAGACAACCGCGAACACGTGGCCGACAAAAATGTCAAATAAAACATATAGCGGAGGGGCTTTGCAGGGATTATAGCCAAACCTGCGTGATTTATTTTAGAGGAAATCAAATGTGTTTCATACCTTGTGTGTGCATCATTCTACCTGTGTGTTTTTGTGTTTCATACTGTGTGTGTATATATAATGTTATATGGATGTGTATATCTCTCTCTCTCTCTCTCTGTGTGTGTGTGTTGTCAGAGCGTCGGGGACGTTCTGCAGGAGAGGTTTGCGGTGGAGATGAAGTGTAACACTGCACTGCGTCTGGCTGCCCTGCACATGCACGAGAGACTGAACAGTATAGGCTCCACCCGGACCTCTATCAGGAGCATCACGTGAGACACGCACTCACGCGCACGCACGCACGCACGCGCACACACACACACACACACACACACACACACACACACACACACACACACACACACACACACACACACACACAGACACACACACACACACACACACACACACACACACACACACACACACACACACACACACACACACACACACACACACACACACACACACACACACACACACACACACACACACATTGATATTGTCTCCTGTGTGTATTGTGACAGGAAAGAGTTTGGTCTGGACAGCTTCATCTCTCCCACTCTGCTCAGTAACATGAGAGAGAAGGACCTGAGGAAAGCCATCAGCCACCACCTCAAGAAGATCCAGTCACTGCTGGAGCCACGACAGAAGGTACGGTGGGAGGGAGAAGGAGAGGGGACGAGAAAGGAGGGAGAGATTATATGTGCAATACTTTTGTTGTTGTTGTTGGTGTCGTCTTCGTGCATGTTGTCATCATCGTGGTTCTCTCGCTCTCCCTTTCCCAGGTTATCTCAGCCACTCAGGCCCGGCTGGCCTACCTCACCCAGCTTGGAGAACTAATCTCCTACGGAGGCCGCTCCTATACGGCCACCATGATGGTTAGTGTGTTTGAAACAATTTACAAAGGATCATCACAGCTGTCAATCATTCTCTGACTCTGCCCCAATTTAGAGAGCTGTTATTGGCTGGACAGGATTGACCCCCCCATCCTGAACTTGTTTCACCCTGTGATGATTCAGCATGGGTCTCAGACTGTATCTACTTCTTTCATCCTTTCACCCCACCCCTCTTCCCTCCCTCTCGTCCTCTTTTCCCCTCTCCCTCTCTCTCCCCATCCCCCTTTCTCTTTGCTCCTCTGTCCACCTCCCCCTCTGTTCTTCTCCATCCTCCCCCACCCCAGCTGCAGGACCGGGAGGTGCTGGTCAGTCTGTTGGTGGGAGCGCGCTACGGCCTGAGTCAGGTGGTCAACCACAAGCTCAACATGGTGTCCACCCTGGTAGACTTCAGCAGCATCAGTAGAGTGGAGCTGCTCTCTGAGTCAGACAGAGTCAGCCTGCTACGTATCTCACTGCACGACATCAAGGTAGGATACCATACACACACAGAAATCACACACACACTCTCTCAGACACACGTTTGCTCATAGCTACGCTTAGTTCACACACAAATACAGTGGATGGAAAATACGACATGCATTCTCTCTTCCTACTCCCCTCTCTTGGTCTCTCTTCTCCACTCCTCTCTCTCTCTCTCTCTCTCTCTCTCTCTCTACCTCTCTTTCTCTCACTCTCTTTTTCTTTCTTTCTCTCTCTTTCTCTCGCTCTTTCCAGCCTTTTGCCTTACTGATGGACTCTCTGGCAGCCAAAGATTTGGCGTGTCTACTGGGGGGCTATTGCAAGCTCCTGGTGGACCCCAGAGTGTGTGTGTTCCGTCTGAGACGCCCCAAGGTGCGGGTGCACAGGATACCTGCTGAGGAAGGTGTGTGTGAAGGGAGGTTCGCCGTTATTGAGGGAGTTTGCTATGAATCGCTGACAAGTGAGCATCAATGTTTAACTATAATCTTTCCTTTTTTGGCATTGATCTTACTATTTATTTTGGCGTTGATACGTGGATATCAGCCAGTATGGATAGTATTCATTTGACTACTATTATTTACATAGTCAACTTTATTATGTAACTGAGAAAAAAAATGTCTTCGTCATTCCCAGGCTATGTGTCCCGCTGCTGTAGTGACTCCGATGACTCGTCAGACGAGGACTACCCCGCCGAGCCTCCGCCAACGCACACCCGCAAACGCCCCGCACCCGCCAGCAAAGACAGGGAGGGTTGGAGGAGAGAAGAAGAGGAGCAGAGAGGAGTGGAAGGAAAGAAAGAGAGAGCTGAGAAAGAATACGAAGAGAAACAAGAGGTGATGATCATTGAGCTGTCAGAGAAGGACATGGAAGTCGAGGAAGAGAACGGAAGGGAAGTGAGAGGAAGAGAGATCATGCTAGGAATTAAAGCTGACGCGGGAACAGTGGAACAGGACAACTGGTACCGCACAGAGCCGCGGGCCAACAGTAGCTTCTCCAGCCTGTCCAGCTGCTCTCTGAGGGCGGCCTTGGAGGAGAGCAGCCCTGCAGCTGCAGCCAGAGGAGGAGGCCCAGCCAAGGCCTCTTGCTTGGTCGCCTTGCGTGAGGACAGCCCCTCTCTCCGGTCCCAACGTCCAACTCAGGGGACCACCACCCTGGATGTCCACCACCCGTTCCTCCTGGAGGTCACAGCTCCCTCTCCTCAGCGTCAGAGAGAGGGTGCCGCCGGCAGCACGGCCTCTGCCCCCGTACGCCCCACCAACCTGAGTTACCGCAGCAACGACAGCCCGTGCCTGTGCTTCACTGAACACTCCAAGGGCAGCTATCTCCCCAGCCCCCCCGAGGCCACCAGCGACGAGGAGGAGACGGAGGAAGTTGACGACGATGAGGAGGAACTGAGACTGCTCTCTAAGATCCCAAGTCACGTAGACCTGCGCCTCATCGACAAGATCTGCGCCCAGTCTAACAAAACTGCTTCCAAAAACAAGTTAGACATCCCCATCCACATCTCCTCCTGTGAAAAGAAGGCGGCTTGTAGCTCCACCCACAAAGGGGAGGAGAGTCTATCAAGTTACTCTGGAGATTGCGGTCCTTTCCTAACGCCGTCCCCTAATGCTCCTCCTCCTGTTGCTAGGGAAAGTGCCTCAGAGTCAGACGATGAGTTCTTCGATGCCCAGGAGCGGTTCACTCCTCCAGTTCCTCCTGATGGCACAGGTGGGTTGTTGACATCACTTCTTCACTGACAGAGTAACTGTGTATAGAGCTGTTAAAGTGTTAAAGTGAAGGTGTTGAATGATTTCTGTCACCCTTTTAATACTCCCATCTCTCTCTCTCTCTCATTCACTCACAGAAAACAGTTTGGATGTGGCTGACAATAAGAGACACCGTAAACGCTGGAGTGGCACAGGATATGGACTGCCAGTGGTACCAGAGAGGGAGCCTCCCTCACCCCTCAAAAAGAAGCACTCCTCACCTGACCACAAGAAACAGCAGGAGACCCAACGAGACTCGAAGCTCCACTCAAACCAGTCTTCCATGCAGAGTGTCGATGCCAAGACCAAACCTCCACCATTGGCCCCCAAGCCCCAGCTACCCCCGAAACCTGAACTGGCCCCGAAACCTGAACTGGCCCCCAAGCCCCAGATAGACCCCCAGAGGTCTCCCAAGTGTGGGGGTCCGTACGCCCACTGTAACGGGGATGCTCGTGGGGCCCACGCGGGGCTCTTGGAGATAGACACCATGGAGCCGGAAACGATGGAGTTTAAATCAGTCACCTCGGGGGCGGGGGGGCCTCCACTCTCCTCCCCCCTCATCACGGCTGTACGGAAGAACCAGCAACCCCCTGCTGAATCTCAGACTGTGGAGAACGGGCTCAGGCAAGAGAACGGGCCTAAGATAGAGAACAGTTCTAAGCAAGAGCACAGTTCTAAGATAGAGAACAGGACTCCTAACGTGCTTCCTAAAGATGGTGTTCTGGTCACTGCTGACAAGCAGACAGCGAGTGTTGAAACTAAAACAAATGGGATTTCCCTGCCGAAGGGAGAGGTCCGAAATGGGGTTGGGGGGCACCCCCCGAGAAAGCTGCAAAGCTTATCCCCCATTCCACGTTCGGCTTCAGGAGATGAGATCAGGTTGAGCCTTACCAGCCCTCCACCACTCTCTCCCAGAACCTCCCCTTCTCCTCTTCATCCCCTAACAGTCCTCCCCATCCCGGTCTCACTGAAGGAGAAGGAGGGGGTGTCCCCACCAAACGGCCTCCACCCCTGGGGCAGCCGCAATGGGAGCGCTCAGTCCGGGAGGAGGGTCTCTTTGAGTCACGAGAACCTGTCCCCCAAAAATGCAGACGGCCCCCTCAGTCTGACCACCTCCCTCACCACCTCCTCTAAAGGGACAGCAGGAATCCCAGAGAGCACAGGGAGGTCAGGGTCAGGTTCAGACCTGAGGGTCAGTTCTTCCAGCCTGGGGGGCCGTCTGCCTACCTCAGCCCTGAGAGGGCGGATCCAGGCCCTGCCCTGGTACATGACCCGCTCCCAGGAGATCCTGGGTACTCTGGACTACCCCTCCACCAGCTCTGTCAACGAGGATGTCACATCCGGGTACGGCTCCGGTCTGTCGGTCAGCGGAGCCTCTGAGGTCAGCAAGGTCACTGCCAAGGCAGTAGGTGAGACTGCAGCAGGTAAAGGGAAGAAGGAAGTGCTGGAGGATGGAGCAGAGGTTGTCATAGCGACCATCAAAGAGTTCCAGGAAGTGACTCCCCGTGTGAAGGAGGCCAATGGGACGAACGTGTCGCACCCCAACCAGACCCTGAGAGAAAATGGGGCGCACGTCTCTGAGCCCTATGGGTTTCGGGGCTCTTGCAAGTCGGAGCAGCCCCAGTCCAGGCCCCACTCAGAGGTGGGGTTTAGGGGGTGGTTCAGGCCCACCCCTAGAGGGGGACTCTCTGGTGCACACCCCTCCACAGGCCCACCGCGAGGCGTGTGGGTGCCGTACCGTCTACGCCAACTGTTTCAGCGGCGACGTGGAGGACGGCTGCGGCTTTGACGAGGAGCTCACAATCTACGAGTTCTCCAAACGCACGCGCCCCAAACAAGCCCGCTCTACACCCCTGCCCTCCCCCACCTCCCCTGTCCCCTCCCCCAACATCCTGTCCCTGCTGAGGGACACCCCTCGCCCTCTCTCTACCCTCTCCACTGCCTCCTCAGAAATTAGCCCCCTCCTGTCCCGCCCTGTCTCCCCAACACCCCCTACAGGCGCCCTGAGCTCCCTCACCAACAAACGCTACGTGGGGCTGAAGGGGGGCTTCGCCTCCCTGAGGCAGGACATCGATCAGCTACGCCTGGTTCTGGAGAGAGGCACGGCTGGGCCACCACCATCATCAGAACCCTCTAAAACAGACCAGGATGAGTGTGGAGAAGAGGGACCCAACCAAGACGTGGGGAAAAAGGATGGTCCGACCCCGTGCTGTGGAGGGGCAAGTCCTCTACCCTTGACAGAGGCTGAGAGGAGTTTACTCCAGGCAGAGGCCCGGCGGTTGGCAACAGGGTGCCAGCGTGCCACGCGTGTGGGCTGGGCTCCGGAGGAGGCGCTTCGGTCCTTATCCAACAGCTTTAGTGCCCTTGTGCAGCTCTCTGCAGCCTGCCTGAGAACACACCCCTGTCCTGGCTGTGACATCTGCCTCAATAGGGGTCAGATCCACAGCACTGATGATGAAGGCCAGGAGGAGGCTCTGGACAAGCTGAAGGAGATCGTAGGGCTGTACCGGGAGTTCGTTGGGGCTGTGGAGACGGCTGAAACCAGGGCTGGGGCTGGCGGTGGGTCTGGGGATGGACAGAGGCAGGGAGAGGGCGAGGGGGTCAGGCTGCTGGCCAAACGCTGCACGGTGCTCATCTCTTCTGTCTTTGCGCTCACTCAGCTGTTCAGGATGCACTCGCCGGACACGACAGACCTGCTGGGTCAAACACCTCTCCACTTTTGACCTCTGACCTTTTAAAAACCCCTCCTCACCACCAGGACTGAGGTGAGATGAGGACTTAGTAAGAGAAGGGAGGAGGATGAAGAGCTGTTGACACGATTCTTTAGCAAAGTGGGATCTGGTGTGTGGCCCTACATACAGTACAGTACATACACACTTGTACAGTAAGTGCCATGCACACCACAGCACACAGAATAAACACACCCACACCACACACACATCCATAACTGATGAGAGGAACCTCTTCCACTGACTGCCATTACTGCCAGGTCTCCCCATAGACTCATCTGGATTATGCATTTGTACATAGGTATTTTATAACTATCTATCTTGTTTTATTATTATATTCTGTATGTGTATGTATGAAATATGTATGTACGTATTTAAGTATGTTTGCACCATGGTCTATGACGTGAAGGGACCTGCTGGTGTAAGACCCCGTGGTTTATCACTGGATTTTGTATATATTGTTTTTTGTCATGTGTGATTTTCTACCTCCACCCACCTCCCTTCCTCTGACCTGGTGTCTGCTGAGGAGACGAGGGAGCATTACTTTATCTTCGGCTTATTTAGTGATTCTGTGGATTCAGCTAAAGTTCAACTCGGTCATTTCGATTTGTCCATTGGGGGAAAACAGTATAAATCACAAACTTTGACATTTGCCGAGACCCACCCCCCTCAGTTTACAAACAAATGCAAAGGGAGCACTATTGACCGTGAAGGAAAGTTACACTTTGCAGAAGCTACAGAAATGAACCCTGTGACAAGTGTACACCTTTCCTGGCTCCTGACTGACGACTTGTGTGAGAGTGCTTGAACAGAGCAAACAGTCAATAACCCAAATGCTTATGCAGTAATTATACCGTACATCAACTTTGAATCTAAAGGACACATATATTTTTCTGGGGTGGGTTGCGTGGGTGGTGGAATAGGGGAAAGGAATTCATGGTAATTTGGTATTTTGTACAACGTTTTTGACAAGGCTGACTGTTAAACCTAACTAGATGTAGCAACGATCCAAAGTAATTTAACAACGAGCCACAATTTTACTACTTGCCCATGTTTAGCTCGGCAGACGGACGGACTGACTGATCCTGTTTGTGCCAGAGCTGTTGATAGATATACATGTATGTCTATGTTTGTGTTAGTTTGGTTCTATCTGTCCTTCCTTAGTTTATGGCTATGCAAACATAACCACTACTTTCCTGTTCTCCAACATATCACTCCCTGTTACAATTGTGTTAACGTTTAAAGACAAGAATACCTGTATATGTTTTCTAGCCATTGTAAATGGAAATACAGAGCGATTCCCCTTATGATAATGGGGGATGTGGATTAGGATCACAGGCTAGTTCAGGATTGCAACGTTCTGCAATGTTGCATGTAATGGGGTGCAACATGTCCCAACAAAAGGCCTCCAACCTACTGTGTTGTGGGTAAAATGCAGAGCTGTTTTTGTGACTGGAAACGATCACAACTCACTGATCCTGACACGATGCTGTAAACATATTCAATCTGAGGTTTGACTAAATAAATTGGTGTTTTGCCTTTCGTCTGATGGGACACAGATATGTTATTGTCACTGTCACTTTCCTCTTTTTTGTTCAAGCTAAGCAGATATTTGGCTTGTAGCATGAGACTCAAGCACATTCCAAGACACTTCAAATAGGTATTTGGGCTGATTTGAGATGTCAATATTCGACCGACAGAAATGGAATCAGTCTCTTTTTGGCACTAATATCACTCCATATAACTATCTGGATGGCTTGGCTTATCCAAAGTGTTGCCCACTAATAGGCTCAACTACATCTGATGCCACCTGATTATCTCCCTCAGTTAAATCCATTAGATCTGGAGGGACGTTAATACTGTACCTAGGACAACAATGGGATGCTGATGTCAAAATCCTACTCACAGGGCCGGACAAACAGATCTGGAGGCGGTTAGGGCTATCCGGGATCCTTGGGACGTCCCTATCCTAACCCCTATTCTTACCCTAACCATTTAAAATGTCAACTTCAATGGGGTAGGGATGTCCCAAGGATAGCAAGGATCCATCTGGGGCACCTTATTCCTCCAACAAATATATTATAATAATATATATTGTATTTTTAAATGGGGGGATTTTTTTGGGCTAACTTCCTTCAATTCTACACATTTCGCCAGGGCAGACAGATAAATGTGCAGTTTTATAGCTAATCTCATTGTATTCTACACATTTTGCCGTGAGGCTGAGAGACAATTTGGCAGTTTTAAAGCTAAATGTTTATACAATTCTATACATTTTGCCATGGCTTATGACGTGTTCATAATATGCTATCTGTGGAGGCCTGACCTCCAGGGGGCCCCCAACCGACTTGTGTTCATACTATCTGGGAGGGCCACATTTTTGGTTGGGGGCCCCCTGGAAGTCTGGCCCTGTCCACACGTCGTCCATTAACTCACAAACATAAGAAGATTGGCGCAGCTGGGGCCTGGATATTGATGGCATAGATGGCGATTAGGAAATGCAGTCTGACAGTTTTAAGGGATGTGGTGACAGAACAATTGGCCTTCACTGTATCATGTGTTGAGATCCATTGTGATGCCACGTATGTCCAAAAGTGAAGTTCTTCAGGAAAACATGTAACTCCACAACCTCAAAAGGAATTCCACAAGAACAAAGGTAATCCTCCAAGACAAAAAAAGGTAAATACACAAGGTGGAAGGAATAGCACAAAACGCCTCAAAAGATACTCAAAAACAAACAAACAAGAACAAAAAACAGAATTCCACAAGAGTGTCCACCGGGATCAACAAGAGTTCACAGACTAGGGCTGGGTGCTAACATACAAACACAGAGCAAAGAACTGAGGAAAACAAAGGGTTTAAATACAATCAGGGCAAACGAGGCACAGGTGCAAATAATAATGGGGATCAAGGGAAAACAATAGGTCAAAAGGCACAATGGGGGCATCTAGTGACCAAAAACCGGAACAACCCTGGCCAAATCCTGACAGAATCCCCCCCCCTAGGAACGGCTCCTGACGTTCCTACCAGCTCTCTCAGGGTGGAGGGCCCTGAACTGATGAATGAGGTCAGGGTCCAGTATGTCTTTGGCAGGAACCCAGGAGCGCTCCTCGGGACGGGACCGTAGCCTTCCCAGTCCACCAGATACTGCCAGGACCGCTGCACCCGGCGGGAATCCAGTATCCGATGGACAGTATAAGCCGGCTGGCCTCCAATGACACGAGGCGGAGGGGGAGGTCTGTCTGCCGGGACAAGGGGAGAAAAAACAACAGGTTTTAATAAGGAAATGTGAAACGTGGGATTAATCTTAAGGGATCTGGGTAAGTGTAGGCGATAAGAAACTGGGTTAACTCTCCTGGCAACCTTGACACATTGCACATCAGTGGACAATGGACAATAAAGTTACGACGATGATCATTGTAGCATACTGAACACAGAACCTGACCTTTGCCATGGAACCGACGTTATAGATTAGAAGCCCTAAAACTGATCAGAAACACACTGTACAGGACTGTCAGTGGATTATAGGCCTCTGTGCACATCACTGGGCAGCCATTTCTTTCTGTTACATTGTTGAAATAAACAACTGTGAAAAAAAGGCATGTGAGATCTCACTCCTGTGTCTGCCTCTGGAAAAGGGAGGTGCAGCAACTGTTTCATTCGAATGCACACTACAGAGAAACTAGAGACACATCTTGTGTCATGAAACGTCATGAGAGGGACAATCAACATTTTCTTTTGATTAACATTGATCTCGGTTCAAATAATCGTTTGGAAAAATAAATGTGATTGATCGCATATTTTAGGCTTCCCGATTTGTGATAACCTCAGGCACTATAGAACAATACACAGTAAGAACACAAACACCACAAGCTGTTTAACCGCTCGAGGCAGCAGCCATTTCTCAAATGTTCAGTTGGGAGTGTCTGTAATAATGCCCGTTCACATGCTCGTCTGAACTAGGAAACTCAAGACATTTACGACACGCTAACTGGTTGTAGTTATACACGTTCAACGAATCAGCAAGTCGGAATTTTCAGTTTCCTAGTTCCAACTAGCATATGAAAGCAGCATAAGCCAATGTATTGGCCCTGTTCACTGTGACTTGGGAAGAGTGATTTTGAGCTGCCATTGAACCCAGTGGTAAATATTTGTAAAGCAGAGCAGTACTTGTGAATGTGGCATGTCAAAAATACTGGGCTTCCTACCATTCCTTTAACATGAGCCATCACCTTCCCAACATGACTGTATGAGAGAAAACACTATGGTGGAAACTAAGCAAACTAGACAATGAAAATCCACCTCAATGTGATAAATAGTCACACTGCACTGTCCTGATTCGTGACCACTCATTGAAAGACAAAATGCCTTTCAGTAGCAATTTAGTGGGAAGCCCTGGTTGAATTGCCTGGGGTACGTCTCTTTCGCCAGACCAGTCCCCATGTCAGATTGCCCTTAATCTGATCACTTGTTAACCCAGCAGTCAGATCCAGGCCCTCACATAACCACACCAACCAGCCCAGTGGATTGGCTAGCTCCAGTTGTCCCGACTTCCCCATTCGCAGGCTGTACCAGGAAGACAGTGCCATTGGTTTGGGAGAATGCCAAAACGTTGCTGGCGTTGATATTGCTACGATGCCAATAGCTCGTAGACACACCATTCATTGTGTTGATCACAGTTATGGTTTGTAAGCTTATATGGATGGACACATAATGAAGGCCTTTTGAGTAGTGTGCATGGCCAGGTTTCCCCTGTGATTTGTCAATGGGGATTAGATGCTTGTTTGGGTAAGAACATGGTGAGCAGTAACAAATAAATGAAATGGACTGACAAAAGGGGGAAAAGGGCGGTTACCTAGACAGTTGTATAACTGAATGCAACTGAACTGTGTCTTCCGCAAGGTCTGAAAGCATGAAGTCCACAAGGATGATGTTGACTTCACTCACACCCAAATGACACAGACCCATTCAAGAAGCATTTCACCTTTATAAAACATTTGGGTGTCTTCTAAAAATATACACCATAACCCGCAAAAAAGGCGGAGGGGGGTGGACTATAGCAAACAGCTTAGTCACAAAAATGTACAAAATAAGCCTACAATTTCGCTTTAAGTCATTTGACATTTTCAACATTTGCTTGCCTGGTTAGCGTTACATTTATGTGAAATCTGTGACCAACTCAAGTGATCTGGAAATGTTTTATGTAGCCGCCTAGTCACGTACAGTTCCCTGAACCTTTTAGTAAAACATACTTGTACCTTCAACGCTGGAAAACCAGCTGAAAACTGTCCTGACCTTGTTCAGCACTGATTATTTTTTTAGTTGAAAAAACAGACATAGACCGCATAAGGGCCAAATTAAATGGCAGATATCATTTCTGTGCCACAACACACTACTCTCCCTCCCTTTTCTCATTCTCTTGCTTTCTTCCGCATTCAGTCTCCCTCATACTAGTTCTCACTCCTCCAGTGCACTCTTTCTCCCTCTTCTCAGTCTCTGCAGCCCCATCTCAATCCCCTAGCAGCATGCCTTCCCTATCTGGCCTGTCCTACGCAGTGTGGGCCGCTGCATGGCGACTGCCTCTATTCAAGCTTGAAATTTGAGCCCATTATGTCAACAGGGGTTATGGGCAGAGAGGAGAGAGTGTACAGCAGTCAGAAGGAAGCGAGAGGGAGAGAGAGGGGAGTGGAAAGCAAGGAATTCTCAGAAAGGAAGGAGAGACAAATATGGAGGAGAGAAGCAAGCGTGTAAATGAAGGGCTAAAGCCTGGAAGTATACAATTATGGGCAAAATGGTTGTGTTCCTATTTTCTTTGTGTTCCTGTATTCTTTGTGTTCCTGTATTCTTTGTGTTCCTGTATTCTTTGTGCCTATTTTCCCTGTATTCTTTGTGTTCCTGCATTCTTTGTTCTCCTGTATTCTTTGTGTTCCTGTATTCTTTGTGTTCCTGCATTCTTTGTTCTCCTGTATTCTTTGTGTTCCTGTATTCTTTGTGTTCCTGCATTCTTTGTGTTCCTGTATTCTTTGTGTTCCTGTATTCTTTGTGTTCCTGCATTCTTTGTGTTCCTGTATTCTTTGTGTTCCTGCATTCTTTGTGTTCCTGTATTCTTTGTGTTCCTGTATTCTTTGTGTTCCTGCATTCTTTGTGTTCCTGTATTCTTTGTGTTCCTGTATTCTTTGTGTTCCTGCATTCTTTGTGTTCCTGTATTCTTTGTGTTCCTGCATTCTTTGTGTTCCTGTATTCTTTGTGTTCCTGTATTCTTTGTGTTCCTGCATTCTTTGTGTTCCTGTATTCTTTGTGTTCCTGTATTCTTTGTGTTCCTGTATTCTTTGTGTTCCTGTATTCTTTGTGTTCCTGCATTCTTTGTGTTCCTGTATTCTTTGTGTTCCTGTATTCTTTGTGTTCCTGCATTCTTTGTGTTCCTGTATTCTTTGTGTTCCTGTATTCTTTGTGTTCCTGCATTCTTTGTGTTTGTGTTCCTGTATTCTTTGTGTTCCTGCATTCTTTGTGTTCCTGTATTCTTTGTGTTCCTGTATTCTTTGTGTTCCTGCATTCTTTGTGTTCCTGTATTCTTTGTGTTCCTGTATTCTTTGTGTTCCTGCATTCTTTGTGCTCCTGTATTTTTTGTGTTCCTGTATTCTTTGTGTTCCTGTATTCTTTGTGTTCCTGCATTCTTTGTGTTCCTGTATTCTTTGTGTTCCTGTATTCTTTGTGTTCCTGCATTCTTTGTGTTCCTGCATTCTTTGTGCTCCTGTATTCTTTGTGTTCCTGTATTCTTTGTGTTCCTGTATTCTTTGTGCTCCTGTATTCTTTGTGTTCCTGTATTCTTTGTGCTCCTGTATTCTTTGTGCTCCTGTATTCTTTGTGTTCCTGTATTCTTTGTGTTCCTGTATTCTTTGTGTTCCTGTATTCTTTGTGTTCCTGTATTCTTTGTGTTCCTGTATTTTTCCCCCATTTATAGTTGTGCATATTTTATCTGAGGAAAAACATTATTTGGCCACGTCTTATTGCTTTTTAAGTCCATCTCATCAAGGAAGAGACAAGTTATGGGTAACATACATTTTACTTAAACCATACATTTGACTTAAACTTCAACAGACACACAATACAAGTGGCACTTCAGCAATAAGCTCATTACACACAACTCTTTGACAAACATGATCAAGATACACTTATAGTGGCGTTGATTGATGGGTTATAATAACTGAGTGAAGAAATGGTACATAATAGCACTTTCCTAGTCCAGTTCCCATGTGCTTCTGAGTATACCGCTATTTCCAGTCGTCTTTCAAGTAATACCTACAGTACAAACACCTGCTAGCCGTTAGGCTGGTACCATAGAGATGGAAAGAGATCTTGTCTGTGCCATTAGGACATTTGTGACAGCACCATTGAGGCTACAACTCATAGGAATCGCCAACCAGTTGACTACTTTTTTAAAAGTGTTCCATTTTCAATATTAAAGCTAATATTGGTGATTTACCACCATCTGCAGTGCTGGAGTCCTGAACCAAATAGCGTAATTAAATGTATTGTGGCCACTAGATGGTGGTGACTTACCTTAAAACAATTTACAAATCAAGACAATGCTCCGATCATTGGCTGATCGCTCCCAACCATAGGAATCCACACTCAATTGCGTACTTTCAAATGGTGGAAGCCATTAATGGTAACGTCCATGCTGAAATGTGCTAGATCTAAGTTGAGTTCTCTAACTATCTCTAGTATACCGCACAGGGTTGAATCAAAGAGACAGATAGAGAACTCCTCTTTATATCTGTGCCATTATAGTCTGACAGCATGGACAGCGCCATTGAGGCTATACCTCATAGAGCCCCGCAGTGGAGGTGTCATAATACCCATAAAACCTTGCGGTCAAAACAGGGAAACGGTTCCAATCGTTTTTCCACTGTTCATTTTTTCCCATAGAGGATTTTAGAAACACTTCAAATATGGGCTGTGTTTCGTGTCGGCTCCCCCTGGCGTGATGTTTTGATAACCATGTACATCTCTGTTGGATACGGTGACTTTTATCAATATATTCAGCTCCATTTACCTCAGATTTGAAAATGGTAATTAGCATCAAAGTAGACATCATGCAGAACTACAAATCCCTGCAAGCTCCTGCACCTCGTCTCTAGCTGACACCTTTGCTAACAGGTATTGTGTCAATTTAAAACTTGCACGAGACAGTTCACATAATTGTCAATGTTTAAAGAATTGTAGCCAATTTATTCATTACTACATTTAGCTAACATTAGATAGTTTATCCAGAGATTCTTGCCTTTGCCTCGATTCGGCAGTCTTGTCCAGATCATCATAGCATTTGTAGTTCTTTATGATAGCCACATTAGCATTTCACAGATAAATATATTTCCCTGAATTCCTATGTATTAAAGTCACCTTGACCTAGAGATTTACAGTTATCAAAACGTAACGCCAGGGTAAGACTACACAAAACACAGCCCTTACTTTAAGTGTTTCTAAAGTCCCCAATAGGGAAAATCAAATGGTGGAAAAACAATTGGAACAATTTCCCTGCTTGACCACTAGATTTTATAGGTATTATGACTCATACTGTAGTACTCTAATGGAATCCCCACCCAGTTGACTATTTTGACTACTTTAAAATGGCAGAAGCCCTCAATGGTGCTGCCCATGCTAAAACAGCCTTTTGGCCACTAGAGGCCTCTATCATTCTCTATGGGTCGAATCAGTGCATAATCCTAGATGACCGACATGGTAAATAGTTGGACAACAAATCAGTATACCCGAGTTCACAATCAGATGGCCAGAGTAGAGAAAGGAGAGGGGTTGAAGGGACTAATAATCAATGCACACAGATCAAAGCACTGGCCAACACAATGAATAGTTCTTTGAAAGGTGCTCTTGGTCACTTTAAAAAGGCTTACACCCAGTAAACTGCCTCTGACACTTTCTGCTGGGAACCACATCAGTCTACACAAAAATTTTTGGGGGAAAAAGGCTTTTGTTGCATGTTGGACCCAGACGCAGGACTTGTGTAGTTGTGAGTCTCACTTCGATACCATGACTCAAATTGACTGTCTTGTTTAATCTCACACCGACTGGTGACCATTGTCAGTAGCGCGACTTCACCTTTCATATACCCTTTGTCCTCTTCTACTTGCCGTAGGCCCTTACCCCCCACATACACTATGTAGACCTGTTTGGGTGGGCAGTGGGCACATCAGTTTCAATAACAACAACAAAAAAAGAGCACCAACTGCGATCAACAAACAACACTTTCCCCAAGTATTTTTCCTCGCTCTCCCCCTCACATTCCATTCCCCCTCACATTCTATGACCCTTTCAGTATCAGAACACTGAGCAGAAGCTCGTATGTTGCGTTGATGATGCCCCAGGAGAGAAGGGAGCGGTGGTAGTTGAGGTGTGCCCCTCGGAACAGCATGGCCACGCTGCCACCCCTCTCCCTCCACACCGTCATCAACACCTCCCCACAGGGGCGGAAAGCACCCCCCACCTGGGACTGGGCCCGCGACTTCACCACATTCAGCGGGTAGAACATGATCCCCAGCGCGGCCCCCAGCATCCCTCCACACACAAAGTCATTGATCAGGTGGCCAGCCCGGCTGGAGGCCTCAGGGAGCTGCTCCTTGATGGGCCCACGGAACCCGAAGAACAGCACATTACTGGGCCCGTTCCTTATTAAGACCGGCACCAGGCCGCGGTAGCACTCCTTCACACCGTACTCACTCAGGAGCGTCCGGAAGGTGTGGGCCGTGTTTTGGAAGCGGCCGTGGTGCCGGTGGTCCTGGAGGAGAGTCTGCACACGCTCAAACGGCGTCAGCACAGCCTCTGCCGTGCCCGCCAGCGCCGCCGCAAAGCTCCGCGTCACCAGCTCGGGAATGCCGCTGCCGCTGGGCACCTGGTCCAATAAGACCCGGGAGAAGTCCTCGTACAAGCCGAACATGATGGCTACAGTGGTGGTCTTCTGGAGAAGAGGAGGGAGCAGCCCCCTGTAGAGGTTCCTCATCCCGTCCCGTTGGAGTTGTCTGACGGCCTCTCTGGCCAGCACACCGTGAAGCTGTTGTCTGAACAGAACCTTCTGGATGGGGAAGGTCACCACGATGTTGGTGAAGGCAGCTATGGAGCCACAAACGTAGTGCTTCCCCCGGGGGCCGAGCGCTGCGCCCAAACCCCTGCCAGATAGCAGGGAGCCCCCTCCTTTACCCAGGGATCCCTGGGGCTGTGACGTGCAGGCTGACTCTGGGTCCATGGTGGTAATAGCCATGGGAGATGAGACACACCCTGAGCCTACGCCACCAGCATCACTGCTTGGGAGACAACCTCTATGATTTTACACCTGTGGGAAGGAATGAAAGAGTTAAATATACAATGTTTAAAATTGGCTGCAATATTATCTATTGGTACTGAAACAGCATGTGAACTGAAGTTACTTGTTCCTTTCAGCAAAACATGCATTGTCTACTATGTAACAAATGGATGGTCAACCAGTCTGCAAAAACTCCCTCATGATTAGTGGAGAAGGATTGTGTGATTATGAGGCTAGTATCCAGAAGGCATCAGGCTGTCTGCACTGGGGTAAGACTGCAGTTTTACAAAATGACAAGACACCGGTAATATTTGGGGAAAAAATTTAACAGGTTGCCAGTGAAACAAGGATCTTGGGTAAGTAGGTTTGGTAATACAGTTCAATGCACCACGGACACAATCCAGGTCTGTGTACTGCATCTATTGAAACTTGGCTACAACTTTGCTGCCGTTACCACCTCAGTGATAAGAACTATTGCATAACTTGATTCTAATGTACAAGGTGATATGTACTCTTCCGAAAGGAATTAAGAGACTTTCATGCATCATCATCATTTTGTGCAGTCTAGAAGTTGTCCAGAAACAATTTAAAACCAATCTCCACATTCAACTGCCTTCTAAACATAGGTCAGAGTAGTAGCACTGTCACTGGAGGGTAATTAGAGGTCAAGCTATGAAAGCAGATTTCGACAGAAGTGCTTCTGCCAAATGCAAACCGTTAACAAATGAGCTGAGTCACCCAGTGCAGATGAACTGTCAGTGACCAGGAGGAACAGACAGTTTGCCAACCTGGTTGTTGAGTCTGATCATCGTTGTACTCTGGTTAGAAGGTCTTGAGTAAAGTTAACGCCTTCTGGGAACTCCCCATTTGCTGTCATGACTCATGGTCATGCTATATGGACACAGCTAAATAATGCACACATGAAATGCTCAAGTTGGCTAGGTCAATGGAGAAATTGTCAATACGGTCAAGAAAGACATGCTCAAGGCTATCAGAGTTTGAATCTACCCAGTCAACGTTAGCTTCAGGATGTATTCCACAGATTACACACGGGCACAATCCAGATTATTCTGAATGAGTCATTGCTTTCCTGGCCAACTCCAAAACAAAGGACAGTAACGTTACAGCCTGCTATACCCGTCTTCGTCCTGGCTAGACCCACCTAAATGTTTCCTGATTGTCAAATGGTTGCGTCTACGCTAACAAGCCAGCTAGTGAGCGAACATCCTTTTCAGGGCCTTTTTAGCAGCCAGTGACATGGCTAATCTTGACAGTCAAGATGTCCTTAACTAGCTATGGTAAACAGGAGTTTGACTGAGCTAGCTATCTATCAAGTTAGATACAGATTACAGGTATTTTGTATCCAGCTAACGTTGGCTAGCAAATTGGCAGTGTCAAAGCGGACAACTAGCGTTTAACTTGATTTTTTTGTGCCCAGACAAACAGTTTCGAGATAGATATCTTTGGATGGGCATGCTATCGTTGTAAATGTAAAAAAACAAACATTTTTTTTATTAACATCATATAGGATATTTCAACACTAGGTCCAAAGTATCTACATTTACTTGTATTTTACCTTGCCACGAAGAAACCGTAGTTTAACACGGAAATGGAGTTTGCTAGGTCGTTCCGTCTGCTGTCGATCGCCGATGCATAGGGAAGCAGCTGACAGCAGGAAAACCAATCGAGATGTAAATAGCGTGCCTTACGACCACCGGGCCCTCGCTAATCTACATATAACAATACACACATAAGTATCCACTATAGTTTGTGGTTGAAGGTTTCAAACGTATCAGTTTATACGGATTTTCTGATACACACTAGAGGGGCCATTGTTCAAGCGTCCTGTTGGCTCTCTTGAATCATGTTACAACTACAAGGTGTATTTGATAAATAACATTTGCATCTCAATTAGATTATATTTTGAGGGTTAACTCCATGACGAGAATTACTGCCCCGTGCTTTTTGTGATTCTCTATTTGCATTGACACGTTTTTGTCTGGTTGTGTGATCTGTCCAACATTTTCTATGTGCAATATTCTGTCATGCACCAGGCGGCAGCATTTACTAATAGGATCCTTCTCGTCACTAGTTACCACAGTCACAGATGGCTTAAAATCTGATTTTAAACCTAACGCTAACCTTAACCACACTGCTAACCTTATGCCTAACCTTAAATTGAGACCAAAAGTGTTTACGATAAAGTCAATGTTGCTGCGGATCAGCTCTAGTGTCTAGTAGTGACTGATAAGCCAAGTCAATGATACCGCGAATCTAATGTTATCACACATGCGACCGCACGTCATGATGTCATACACATATTCCCATTCATGGGAGCAATAAACAAATGCCCGAATTTCAATTTAAATCCTAGCATCATCATATTTTGGGCACTGTACCCCACGGATAACAATAATATGACCAAATATGTCAGCACAAAAGGGCTGCGAGTTTTTAAATGAAAGGGGCTCTGGATCTTGTGTCTGATGACCCCTAGATCCCTCTATCCCACTGACTTTAATATTTAGGTAAACTGCGTCTAGTGAATGACAATTATACTCTAGCTAGCTGTTGGCTTGATCAATAGTAAAGTGCTACTAACGAGTCATTTAGAATAGATGCAACGTTAGGAAAACTAGTCTCAAGAGGTCTGGTGCTTGGCTTTATTGCACACAGGCTGGAATGGAATGTCACATTGGTGTCTTGTCTTGACAGTATGAGATGTACAGCATTGGGGGAAATGCAAAAGACAGCTTCAGCCCGGCATACTGCTGTACAACATGGGAGTGAAAGTTCTTATCTCAATTTATGCACACACTCACAGTACTGTTGATGACTGATATAAATGCTGTTGTTTGTAGTGTGTCCTTTAGTTTGATCAATTTGCTCAAAAGTACCGTAAATGTCAGAGTAACCACTAGCCAGAAGTTTAAGCGTTGCAAACTGAAACTAACTAGCTACTAGCTAAAGTTAAGCAAGCAGCTACCAAATTAGCTACATTCTTAATTATTGCAACATAACCATATTACGCTCTTCAATGACTCAACAATTCACAAGCATGTGCAGACAATTAATCGGTTTATTTTCTCTTCTGTACACTTATTACATTTTAGCTACAAGACAAAAGCACATACTGAACAAAAATATAAACGCAACATGCATCAATTTCAAAGATTTTACTGAGTTACAGTTCATATAAGGAAATCAGTACATTGAAATAAATAAATTAGACCGTAATCTATGGATTTCACATGACTGGGCAGAGGCGCAGTCATGAGTGGGCCTGGGAGGGCATAGGCCCATCCTTTTGGGAGCCAGGTCCACCCACCATGGAGTCAGGCCCAGCCAATCAGAATGAGTTTTTCCCCACAAAAGGGATTTATTACAGACAGAAATACTCATCAGTTTCATCAGCTTTCCGGGTGGCTGGTCTCAGACGATCCCGCACTTGACGAAGCCAGATATGGAGGTCCTGGGCTGGCGTGGTCTGCGGTTGCGAGGCTGGTTGGACGTACTGCCAAATTCTATAAAAGTACATTGGAGGTGGCTTACGGTAGAGAAAGTAACATTCAATTCTCTGGCAACAGCTCTGGTGAACATTCCTGCAGTCAGCATGCCAATTGCACGCTCCTTCAAAACTTGAGACATCTGTTGCATTGTGTAGGTTGACAAAACTGCACATTTTAGAGTGACCTTTTATTGTCCCCAGCATGAGGTGCACCTATGTAATGTTCATGCTGTTTAATCAGCTTCTTGATATGCCACAGTATGCCTGTCAGGTGGATCGATTATCTTGGTAAAGAAGAAATGCTCACTAACAGGGATGTACAAAAATTTGAGGGCAATTTCTGGGATCTTTTATTTCAGCTCATGAAACATGTGACCAACACTTTACATGTTGCATTTATATTTTTGTTCAGTATAGTTACTGCCAGCTAAAGCTAACAACACCTCTTCATCAAGTAATGTTAGCCTATCAAAAAGGAATGAATAGCCCTCTAATACAAATATAGACCCTTTTCCAGTACACAGCACACTGACGTCACACACAGATGCGTGCGACTCTTGACGGCAGTAAGAAAGCCATCGCCATCTGCACCCATGCAACATAGCCTAGATGTACATTTTTATAACTTCTGAACAAAATCACTTTTTTGGGTTCTCATACACATAAACCCAACAACAACAAAAAAACATCCTCTCACTATCAACTGCGTTTATTTTCCGCAAACTTAATATTTGTATGAACATACCAAGATTCAGCAACTGAGACATAAACTGAACAAGTTCCACAGACATGTGACTAACAGAAATGGAAAAATGTGTACCTGAACAAGGAGGGGGTCAAAATCAAAAGTAACAGTCAGTTTCTGGTGTGGCCACCAGCTGCATTAAGTACTGCAGTGCATCTCCTCCTCATGGACTGCACCAGATTTGCCAGTTCTTGCTGTGAGATGTTACCCCACTCTTCCACCAAGGCACCTGCAAGTTCCCGGACATTTCTGGGGGAAATGGCCCTAGCCCTCACCCTCCGATCCAACAGGTCCCAGACGTGCTCAATGGGGTTGAGATCCGGGCTCTTCGCTGGCCATGGCAGAACACTGACATTCCTATCTTGCAGGAAATCATGCACGGAACGAGCAGTATGGCTGGTGATGTTGTCATGCTGGAAGGTCATGTCAGGATGAGCCTGCAGGAAGGGTACCACATGAGGGAGGTTGATGTCTTCTCTGTAACGCACAGCATTGAGATTGCCTGCAATGACAAAAAGCTCAGTCCGATGATGCTATGACACACAAACCATAACAGACCCTCCACCTCCAAATTGATCCCGCTCCAGAGTACAGGCCTCGGTGTAATGCTCATTCCTTCGACGATAAACTCGAATCCGACCATCACCCCTGGTGAGATAAAACCGTGACTCGTCAGTGAAGAGCACTTTTTGCCAGTCCTGTCTGGTCCAGCGACGGTGGGTTTGTGCTCATAGACAACGTTGTTTGCCGGTGATGTCTGGTGAGGACCTGCCTTACAACAGGCCTACAAGTCCTCAGTCCAGCCTCTCTCAGCCTATTGAGGACAGTCTGAGCACTGATGGAGGGATTGTGCGTTCCTGGTGTAACTCGGGCAGATGTTGCCATTTTGTACCTGTCCCGCAGGTACCATTTACACCCTTAGTAAATATCAGCAAAAATGATTTATTGTTTATCCTCTTGGTCTTTCATTCAAAATATTCACAAAAATCTAACCTTTTAATTAAAGTGAAATAATTGAAAGAAAAAATGTATTGTTATCATAAAACAAATATTTTTTTCTCAAATATATGTGTGTCACAATTATTGGAACCCCTTCATTCAATACTTTGTGCAACCTCCCTTTCCAAAGATAACAGCTCTGAGTCTTCTCCTATAATGCGTAATGAGGTTAGAGAACACATGGCAAGGAATCTGAGACCATTCCTCCATACAGAATCTCTCCAGATTCTGATGTCCACTCTTGTGGACTCTCCTCTTCAGCTCATCCCACAGGTTTTCTATGGGGGGGTTAGGTCAGAGGACTGGGATGGCCATGGCAAAATCTTGATTCTGTGGTCAGTGAACCATTTTTTTTGTTGATATTGAGGTGTGCTTTGGATCATTGTCCTGCTGGAAGATCCAACCACAGACCAGTTTAAGCTTCCTAGCAGAGGCAGTCAAGTTCTGATTTAATATCTGCTGGTACTTGATGGAGTCCATGATACCGTGTGTCGTGACTAGACTTTAATATTAATTTGAAAACGGTTATTTTTCTAATTAACTAACTATGTTTAATTGTTACCCAATTAAATTAATCATGTAACAATTAACTCATTAGGATCTGGGGCACCACGAGAGCAGTTCTTTAAAGAGTTACCATCTCCCGAAAAGGTCTTTACCTATCACATCTATAAACAGTCAACTTATTAATCAAAACCTCACATTATATCATTCTGAGCAGTCGAGACCTTGCATCTGAAAAAAACAGAGCCTTACTTATGATTCAGTACTACACAAATTGGTTTAATTATTTATTACTAGCTAATTGAATGGGAAACAGGATAAACATACACACTTTGCATCGGTTATTGACTGGGGACTTAATACGCTAAAAACAGGTCCCTAGCGGAATGACAGCAACATAGCTGCTTGTTAAAGAAGAGATGGAGAGGGAGAGAGACACTTAACATTGGTACATTCAGAAACAACTCTCACCTACAGTAACCATATACTTTGCATGAATGTCTAGAAATCATTAATGTATTTATGTGAAATGCCTGGGTTCGCCAGGGATCTCTCACGTGAACAAGGCAGCCTTGGAAAGGGAGTTGGGGCTTTTGGCAGCACGCTTGTAAGGCTCTGATTGTCCGAAATGGTTCCGACAAGTCTTCTACTGTTGTCCTTCTCCGTAGTTGTCCGGTACCCGGTGACTTGTTGTGTAGTCTTGAACAGAACTACAGAGTTGACTTTCCTCCCATTCACTCTTGAAGATGCTTCTTTGAAGATAGACTAGCCAGCCGTGTCGATGGCTCCCCAGTGGGGTGATGAGAATAGCATAATACGATGGTTTGAGCAGAGTGACAGAATGGTCCTACGTAAATTCACTTTACTTAGGACAGCTAATCAGCCATATCAGTGATTGTGCAGGAAGGGAGTTTATCGTCTCTACCTCGTGTTGAGATTCAAAGTTCAAACCACTTTAAATGTGCAGCTGCACGTCTTTCTGGTCTGGTATGTTAATTTCTTAACCCATCATTTGTACAGTCTGAAGGAAAGGTGCGGTTCCGGCAGGCTAACACTCTCTGACCTCACTTGGAGCGGTGACTACTCACTGTGCAAAGTTATTTAAAAAAAACTCTTATCTCTTATAGCTTCTCAAATCACATTAAACACCCTGCTGCTACCTGGGGTGCAGACGACCGACAGGCACCCCTGCCCAGCACCCCTACGCCAAACACTCTCTCCATCCCTCAGCCCCAAACCTCATTTAAATTTTCTGTCTGCCGTTTTCATCGAGTCCTTGTTGTGTTTTATGTTTCATGTTTTCATGAAAATTTCATATTTTTTCATATTTTCATGTTTGACCCATTGCATCCATTAATGTGGTGGTTACTGATGTTTTTGAAGTCTATTTCAATAAAAAATGTTATCTCTAGTTGTCATTGCATTTGTGAACATTCATGTTTGACTATGTGTTATTGTTTTTGACGTTGTTGAATCTTCCCGTCAAAATGTTGCCTTCTTGGAAGATACCTGATACTCTCACTCAATTTGAAGACTGCATGTGAGGAAAAGTTGTTTCCTTGATGTCGTCTAATTTTTATTTATTTTTATCATTGATACATTTGTGTTTTCTCACAGTTTTCTCATTGATAAATTTGTGTTTTCTCAACTGTTGCTATAGAGGTTTGGACAAAAATAAACAGTGTCTGATTTATAAAATGATTCATGTGAAGAAAACGTTAGAAAGCGTTTCTTTCTCAAACACACCCATTGTCTGTGTTCCTCTGCCATGTAGGCACCGTACAGTGACGTGTGGCATCACTAAGGGGGTGAAGGAGGACTTCCGTCTGGCCATGGAGAGACAGGTGTCACTCTGCACGGAGAACCTGCACACTGTCCTCCACCGCTTCTGTGTCAATGAGAAGATAATCCTCATCCAATCCCTGCCCTTACCTCTGACCCCTTCAACTTTGACACGTGGACATCTGACATTTGGCTCATGAGTCTAATGTCCACAGTGAAACGCTGTTCGCTGTGCCGCTTGTGTGCCCAGAAGAGCATCGTCGTCTTCCATCAGACCTGACAATTGAACTCCTGACCCCCTCTATGACCAAATAACAATAATTAGAAAGAGATAAATTACTTGTTTCCCTCTTTCTAGGGTTAATCTGTGGTGCTAACGTTACTCATGAGCGTAAAATCTTCTGTACTTTTCCCCCTTGTTGTACTACTTGCCTTAAAATGAGATAATGACTTTCAAAGGATGTTCTTGCTGTACTTGGGAAGGATTCTGTTTTATTTTTCATTTTTGGGTCATTTTGTGTTGCCTGGCTACCCAAACTCTTTGCTCCGGCCAAACGCTATGGCACGCCCACAGACATACTTTTCTTCTCCACAATGAGACTGGTTTGAGTACCTCCACAACAATTTCTGGAATGGATTGGTCCCAAAAACCAATGGGTTGGGCCAGAGCCAGAACACACGTGTGTAAAGCGACGTTTGAAAATTTGTCATTGGCTTTGATACTCAGATTATTTAGAGATGATCCAATCGGCAGCATTTTATGAAGTGTATAGAAAAAAAGACGTTCTAAATAATTGTGAGATTGTTGGAAAGTTGACAAATGGGAGATCATTTTTGATATTTCTAGATAACATTAAAGAAATATATCAATATTTTTCTACCCCAATTTGTCTTATCTTCTCTCTCCCTCTCACTCATCCATGTCGTCTCGTACAGGTGCAGTGGGCAGGTCAGCCTGCAGTGCAGCCCTGAGATTGGCCCAGAACAGCCTGTGCTTGCCCCTGTCCTGGGGCCACTCCAGATAGGTGTGTCTGCCCATCATGGCTTTTAGCTGATAGTACTTGGAGGGGATCATGTACTGAGGCAGAGGCTCCAGGAGCACCAGGATCACACTGTCAGACCCTCGGGTCAACCGCTGGTGGCTGGCAAAGTACAGCTCATAGTGGCACCACTCGCTCCGGACGAAGTGGCGAGAGAGGACGAACACACAGCGCCGGCTCCTCTCCACGCATTGGATGATGTTCTCCACGATCGTCTTCCCCGGGACGAAGTCCCTCTCATGGCGGCAGATGTGGAGGCCCCCGCCGGAGCCTTCCAGATTAGGCAAGAGCTGGTCCTTGACCCAATCTGCATCATGCTGGCTGTAGGACACAAAGGCGTGGAACACCACCCCCTCCAGTTCCTCGGGTCGGACCTGCTGGGTCCTGGCACGGTGCTTTGCCCGGGTCCACTGCCAGATCATGCCCAGGTACCATGGAATGTCCAGGTGGTGGCACAGAGTCATCATAACAATGATAACAGCCACTGCCGGGCACAAGATGGCCGTTGCCAGCAGGCCGACATTGCAGGAGATCTCAGGGATCTGGAAGCCCTCCAGTGTGGAGTTCCTCCAGGCTTCGGGATAGCTGCAGCGATAGGCTCCTGGCCAGTGGAGAAGTTGGATTGCAGGGTGTCCGCTGCCCAGGCCAGTCCCAGCACCCAGATCGCTGAAGCCCCTCAGGCCACACGTACAGGTGAAGGGGTTTCGGCTGGCATCTAGAACCTGTAGAACAGGGCAAGTCTCCAGAACTCTCACAGATGGGGCATGGAGGGAGTTTTCCCTGAGAAGGAGATACTTAAGGTGTGGGAATCCAGCGCACACCGGGAGGTCCCTCAGCCGGTTGGCACTCAGGTCCAGGGCCAGGAGGGAGTCCAGGGCCAGCAGGGTCTCTGGTACAGTGGAGATCTGGTTGTTCTGGAGGTCCAGGCTGACAGTGCCATTCGGCAGGCAGCTAAATACCGACTCACTCAGCCCATTGGAAGATAGGTTCAGGTGGACAATGTTCGGTGGCCAGTGGCATTCCTGGCCGCTGTAAACCAACGAGTTGAGGCTGAGGTCCAGGTGACGCAGAGAGATCATGTTCTGGACCCTCTTGCTCAGGGTTTGAAGGGACCTGAGGTTGTTCCCTCTCAGAACCAGGATGTTTACTTTATTCAGGGTTGTACACTCTACAGTGATTTGCTGTTCTACTCTGGAGAAGACCGTATCAGCCAAGGCACAATCTGAGAAGTCTAGCTGCAGTATCCCACTGGGCAACTTGGGGCAGGTCATGTGTATGATGGATGTCTCAGTCATTGCCAGACGCTCCACCGGCATGTTGATGAAGAAGTTACAGAGGACTTCCAGGGAGAAGAAAAAGCTAACCACCCCCGCTCGCCTGGCAGAGAAGGATTTAGTGTGGGACGTGTTTCTTCCTGGGGTGTCCTTCACAGGTGGAATGTGGATGGCCACGTCTGAAGTGCTCAGGTGGATGATGGGGGATTCGAACACAGCGTTTATGGTGTTTGTCAGGTGCTTCCAGGTGATGGCCATATTTGTCAGGTAAAGATGTGTGGTGTTGACTGCCCTTCTCTCCTTCACAAGTTCCACCAGGTAACTGGCTACCATGCCATTGAAGTTCATACCCATCAGCTCAACCTCGTTGAACATCAACAGGGCGTCTGCGATCAGATTTCGATCGGTGGGTTTGTTCGTCAGGCCGATGCTGACCTTCTCCGCCTGGACGTCACTCAGGCTGCCACTCTCATAGGCTGTGAGATACTCCAGACGAAGGGTCAACGTTTGCAGGTGTACGTCAGTGATGTTGATGAAATCCTCCACCCTGATGATTTTTGCTCCGAGCCCCAGTCTCTCCAGCTTCATCAGGCTGTGGAACTCCACCCCCAGGGTCATGGTGTGGAACATGTTAAAGGTCAGATCTAGGTCTCTGAGGTTCAGCGCTAACAGCAAGTACCGTTGATCAGATAAGTTCTGGAGCTGGTTGTGTGAGAGGTCCAGACTCTCCAGGAGCGGAGTGGGATGAAACGTCTCCGGATCGATATCCTCCAAGACATTCCAAGACAAGTTGAGGAATCTCAGGTGAGTTGTGACTTGGAAATCCTCATGGCCAAGTTTGTGTATGTTGTTCTGGGAGAGGTCCAGGGCTTCGGTGCACGGAGGTAGGTTTCTGGGAACAGCGGATATGTTTTTGGAGGAGAGGTTGACAATAATGGTATGGATTTCTGAGGAGGAGGGGGTGCTCTGATGGACTCCCAATAACGCAGCCACGGCCCAGAGGGTGACTGCCACAGCCCTCATCTCTGTTGAGGGACAAGAGAAAATGTAACAAACAATGTTTGTGTGAAAGAGGTAGTTATAACATTGTGTGTCATGTGTGCTGTGAATCATAATAAATCAATAGGCTTCCATTAGAATGTGAATAAAGGTTTTGGTTCCTGTTTTTGATATGAATGTTATTCAACTTGTCGTGTTCTAAGGGTATTCGTTAAAAAAAGGAGCTTCCTTGTTTTATTATATACTCTTAAATAGACTCATTTTTGGTCTATAATACAGTACGGAAACTCACAAATGTCTTGAAAACAGGTCTGCAACACACACGCACACAGAAAGAGGGGGGGGAAAGCAGACTGACCTGTCTTTTCAGTATCCTATGGCTTTTCAAGTGACGCGTTTGTTGAGATAATGTTGAGTCAGTCACAGTCAGCTCGTCTCTCACTTTCAGATAAATCTCTCTTTACCTTTGCGATTTCTCTCACTCACACTCGTCCTATCACCTTATCACGCTCACTCTAACCCTCTCTCTGAGCTTACAGTAAATGTTGAGCAGAGGGGAAACAGACATGTGAAACCAGGCCTTTCAAATGTGCAGGCAACTCCTGTTCCTTCTTCACTCACATCTCTTTCTCACTTCCCTTTTTATTCACAGTGATGGGCATGGAATTGAGTGCTTGACAGGAAATTAAGTTTGGCCACATATCTGTGTATTTGGCACAGCTAGAGGCTATGATAATATATTACTCATGGCTTCCTTATAAGAATATTACATAGCTCATTTTAAGGTAGATCTAACTTATTGTTATATTGATTTACAAAAATTGGTAGGGTTGGAGGATATAACAACTGCATAAGATATTGGTTACACCGGACAATTCTTTCTTGAGCAAATGGTCGGGTGGCTGAAAAAAAAAGAAATATATAGTTTTAGACTGCAAACGGACTGCAAGAAGCCCAGAAATATATAATATTTGACTAAAACGTAATCATTTCAAACCTTGATTACATTTGGGGACATTGCCCTGCGTGGGGTGCCGTCTTTCGGATAGGATGTTATAAAACAGGTGTCCTGACTCTGTACTCATTCAAAATGGCTAAATTCCCAAACTGACCACATTCCATCATGGCAACCTAATCATCCCCCTCATTCCTAATTGTTAAATATCACTCCTCACCTCTCCACCTGATAGCTGATGTGTGGTGAGCGTTCTGGCACAAAAATGGTCGCCGTGCATCACTGAGGTGGGTGCTGTACATTGATGGGGATTGAGGTGAGTTTCCCTCTACTATGTAAAGTGCTTTGAGTACCTATATTGGTGGAAAAGCACTATATAAATCCAATTATTATGAATAATTTGTAAACGATCACGTCTCTCTGTTAAGCGTTGGGGAATACTTGGGAACAGATTTCCAAAATGAAAACCAGTTGGAGCTGATTTCCTGGTGTTTTTACAGTCTTCAATGTCCAAAAATGTAATTATCAACAAAAAAACAAACTAATAATAATAATTTGCTCAGAAAACCAGCCGCGGGCCAAATTCGGGCCACTAGTTGGGGAATCATACCCTAGACCAATGAACCCTGCGGATCTTGAAAAGCTTGGGTATTGTAATAGCCACCCATTACACCTTTTCAACGACAGGGCTTGTTGGTCTAGGAGTATGGCTTTTTCTTTGGGTGCGAGCGGTCCAGGGTTCAAATCCTGGCTGAACCCCCTTTGTGAAAATTCGGGTTTTCAAGTCTGACCCCTTGTCATGTTCACAGTGTGCTTCTAAACACTCCCACTTCACTCCTCCCTGGGCCCGGCGCGTTGCTGACTTGCTGAGCTACTCTCTCCCTCTGACACATGGATTCATGTGCTTCTCCAAGAGAGTGCACCATAATGCATATTTTCATCCCATATTCAGCAGTGTTAAAGTCGCTAATGGGAACTGATAGCTTCAGCCTAGCATCCCAAGATGTATCCCACCATATACCATCGCTGATCTCCCGTTTGATATACTTGATCAAGTTTAGGCCAGTCAGCTCAAAGGTACATCATACTAGTGCAGTGCTTTTCGGGAGGGTGGGCCTACATTTGTGCTGTATCATTGCAACCATGCTGATGTCAGGTCAGGTAGAGGTGAAGGATATCCATTCTCTAGCTAAATGGACCCTAACCTAATAACGCCTGTGACACATTTAATGATAAGGTGTCTCTATCTCCAACCACCACTTTACAACAACTGGCATCTTCACAGCTACACAAACAACAACATTAAGGATATGGCAGATGGGGAGTTGTTTCTGTTTTATTTTGTATTTCCTAAGATTAGATCAAAGATAGGTAACACGCGCACGCGCGCACACACGCACACGCACACACACACAAACACACACACACAATTTGCGGAAGTGAATGAGATCAAGAGGAACATCATGCCTGTTTTTATCTGTCGTCATCTTTAATTAAATCTAGGATAACAGTGAGGCCAGGCTTGGACTGATTTGGCCATAAAACCATAGGGAACGCTCAATTCTTCCCCAGTATTCTTTGTGGCCCCTGGCTAAACTGTATTCTATTTGTCTCTGATTCCATGAATCCAACTGACATGTGGGTTTTATCTTGTGGATGTGCCCCACAGCTAAACCCTTAACTCAACCTTATTGTGGCTATTTCTCAAACAGGACATCTTGGGTTTGAATAGCTGCAAGAACAAGCAGCTTTTTTCCTTACTATCCATTAGGTTGTAATGATTCCAATACGACGGTAAGATCGCTGAAAATAAAATGAAGGTATAAGATAGTATATGAAGAGAGTATAAGATTTAGCAGGAGACAGTGATTGTGAGATAGAGATGGGGAGAGAGAGAGAGAGAGAGAGAGAGAGAGAGAGAGAGAGAGAGAGAGAGAGAGAGAGAGAGAGAGAGTAAATGGGAGCTACATCTCAGTCATGGAGGTGAGGATGATCTTAGTTCAAGCTAATCATTGACAAAATTATCATGCGTCTGCCTCAAAGGTGTGTGCGAGTGCGTGTGCTCCTGAGTGTATGAGTCAGTGTTTGTGAGTGTGGTTGTGCATGTTCAGTGTACGGTATGTGTCAGAAAGAGGGAGGGGAGAGAAAAGGAGGGAGGTAGAGAGAGAGATATAGGGAAGTCCAACCATGTTAGCCTGTCAGATGGACATTGCACACCTTCTGGCTTCCACATGTAGACGTCTCAGTCTCCTGTACTCGCTCACTTCAATCCCTTCATCTTCTCATCTTCATCATGGATCCCTCACCTTCTTAACATCCGGACCGCTGATACTTACACAGAAACAGTCCCTCAGACAGAGACCAGCTTATTTCTTCTAAAGGATTTTGGAAAACTCTGGAGAGGATCATTCTTCTTCTACAGACTCCAATATGGCAACATACCTTTTCTCGCTCTTCCTGACAGTGATGGTCTGGCGTGGAGATTTCTGTTCCCTGGGGGAGGGCAGGAGGCAGTGGCAGCATCCCACCACCCCAGAGCCCTTCACCCAGAGCCAGTCCTTCTTCCATGGGACCTTCCCCCCAGGGTTCCTCTGGGGTACGGGGACCTCTGCCTTCCAGACCGAGGGGGCCTGGGACTGTGACGGTAAAGGCCCCTCAATCTGGGATCACTTCACCCACTCAGCCCCCCACCAAGGTGATGGAAGTATCGCTGACACGGCCAGTGACGGCTACAACCGCTGGGAGGAGGACATTGAGGCGCTGGGGTACCTCGGGGTGCGCTCCTACGCCTTCTCCCTCTCCTGGCCCCGAATCTTCCCCGACGGTGTTGCCACAGGTCGGCCCAATAGGGTGGCTGTGGAGCACTATGGGAGACTGCTCGACAGGCTCCTGGAGAGGGGAATTGAGCCGGTGGTCACCCTGTTCCATTGGGACCTTCCCCAGGCCCTGCAGGAGCACTATGGGGGGTGGAGGAATGACACCCTGGTGGGTTTGTTTGATGCATACGCTGCCTTCTGTTTTCGAACGTACGGGGGCCGTGTGAGGTACTGGATCACCATACACAACCCCTACCTGGTGGCAGTCCAGGGGTACGGGACAGGGGTGCACGCGCCTGGAGAGACAGGCGACGCCACCGCACCCTTCAATGTGGCCCACAACCTCATCAAGGTAAGGCAGGGTCAAGGGTTAAGGGTCAGAGGATCCAAGTTGCCCCATAGTCAATGAGCTTTGGTCAGTTTATTGTTTTCCCTCCAATGGGAATGGTTAGGATTTCAGAAAGAAAAGTTCCTAGTTTTGTGTCAAAGGGCAATGGATTATTTGTACCCATTTGGGAGGGGGGTCAGGGGGTTGAGTTGTAAATTAGAACCCTTTGGATAGATTGACTCGTGTGAAAGGGTCTGTTGAACAGACCATAGTACAGACTAAGACCACGTTTAGTCAGACAGCCTGTTCCTGAACTTCGTACTTCTGTGGGATTTATCAGCTGATGTCGTCAGCGAATGTTTGCGTCATGCATTGGGTTCAAGACATTGCAAAGGAAATGAGTGAAGACATAACACTTGAAAAGCCATGGTACATGCTGTGCTTTATTCAGTCAATCAGGTTAAACTAATCCAAATGGTTTCATGATATTCAATATTCACTGTGCTCCTTCAGCAGCTATTAGCAGTCATTGACCTCTTGTTAAAAAGTGTGTTCGACTTCTGCCATGAGAGGTTTATTACAGCTGCAGGACTGCGATTAGTAAACAGGACACTTAAAGGAGCCACTGGGGGTCAAAGTCTGTGACAGCAACAGTTTTGCAGCTTCATTAATAATCAGCTCTGTCCCAGTGCATATTCACACTGTACAGGTCCGATGTCTGTACTATGTGTATGTGTATGTGTAATGTCTCTGCCATAATGCAATGCATGTAACAGACCTCCATTTGATTTATTTCTAATTTGATTTTCCTTTCCAGGCGCATGCCAAAGCATGGCACACCTATGACACCTACTTCCGGCCGACTCAGAATGGTAAAGTGTCCATCGTCTTGGGTTCCCATTGGATGGAGCCTAAGAGAGACCAAGCCACAACGGTCAATATTGAACTCTGCCAGCAGTCCATGGAGGCGGTGCTTGGCTGGTTCGCCAATCCCATCTTCAGGGATGGGGACTACCCAGCATCCATGAGATCCACCCACAGGGGGCTTCTGCCTGAGTTCACCCCAGAGGAGAAACACTTGGTGCGGGGAACGGCTGACTTCTTTTCCCTGTCCTTTGGGCCTAACAACCTGCGTCTGGGCCGGAGTCTAGCCCACTATGGGCAGACTGTGTACCCGGACATGAGGCGGGTGCTGGGCTGGGTGAGGCTGGAATATGGGGACCTGCCTGTGCTGGTGGCGGAGGGGGGCTGGTTCTCAGCTGCAGCTGTGGAGAGGGAGGATACAGATGCCATCTACCTGATGAAGAGGTTCATCAACCAGGTGCTGCAAGGTGAGAAGGGGGCAAGGAGGAGGAGGCCGAGGATGGGGGGCAGGATTAGGGAAAACAGAGGAGGTCAACAAGAGAGAGTACAGTACCAGTCAAACGTTTAGACACACCTTTATTTATTTGTACTATTTTCTACATTGTAGAATAATAGTGAAGACTTCCAATCTAGGGAATAACACATATGGAATCATGAAGTAACCAGAAAAGTGTTAAACAAATCAAAATATATTTTAGATTTTAGATTCTTCAAAGTAGACACCCTTTGTCTTGATGGCAGCTTTGCACACTCTTGACATTTTCTCAACCAGCTTCATGAGGTAGTCACCTGGAAGGCATTTCAATTAACAGGTGTGCCTTGTTAAAAGTTAATTTGTGGAATTTCTTTACTTCTTAATGTGTTTGAGCCAACCAGCTGTGTTGTGATAAGGTTTGGGTGGTATACAGAAGATTTGGTAAACGACCAAGTATTTGGTAAACGACCAAGTCCATATTATGGCAAGAACAGTTCAAATGAGCCAAGAGAAACAACAGTCCATCCTTATTATGGGGCGGCAGGCAGCCTAGCGTTGGGCCAGTAACCGAAAGGTTGCTGGATCGAATCCCCGAGCTGACATGGTAAAAATCTATCGTTCTGTCCCTGAACAAGGCAGTTAACCCACTGTTCCCTGGTAGGCCGCCATTGTAACTAAGAATTTGTTCTTAAATTACTTGCCTAGTTAAAGAAAGCTAAAAATAAAGGTCAGTCAATGCGAAAGATTTCAAGAAATTTGAACGTTTCTTCAAGTGCAGTCGCAAAAACCATCAATCACTATGATGAAACTGATTCTCATGAGGTCTGCCACTGGAAAGAAAAACCCAGGGTGACCTCTGCTGCAAAGGATAAGTTCATTAGAGTTACCAGCCTCAGAAATTGCAACACAAATAAATGCTTCACAGAGTTCAAGTAACAGACACATGAGACTGCGTGAATCAGGGACTGCGTGAATCAGACTTTCATGCATGAATTGCTGCAAAGAAATCACTACTAAAGGACACCAATAAGAAGAAGGGACTTGCTTGGGCCAAGAAACCAAGCAATTGATAATAGACCGGTGGAAATCTGTCCTTTGAGTCCCAATTTGAGATTATTGGTTCCAACCGCCATGTCTTTGTGAGACGCAGAGTAGGTGAACAGATAATCTCCACATGTGTGGTTCTCACCGTGAAGCATGGAGGAGGAGGTGTGATGGTGTGGGGGTGCTTTGCTGGTGACACTGTCTGTGATTTCTTTAGAATTCAAGGCACACTTAACCAGCATGGCCACCACAGCATTCTGCAGCAATACGTCGATATGCTATCCCATCTGGTTTGCGCTTAGTGGGACTATCATTTGTTTTTCAACAGGACAATGACCCAACACACCCTCAGGCTGTGTAAGGGCTATTTGACCAAGAAGGAGAATGATGGAGTGCTGCATCAGATGAGCTGGCCTCCACAATCACCCAACCTCAACCCAATTGAGATGGTTTGGGATGAGCTGGACCGCAGAGTGAAGGAAAAGCAGCCAACAAGTGCTCAGCATATGTGGGAACTCCTTCAAGACTGTTGGAAAAGCATTCCAGGTGAAGCTGGTTGAGAGAATGCCAAGAGTGTGCAAAGCTGTCATCAAGGCAAAGGGTGGCTACTTTGAAGACTCTAAAATATATTTTGATTTGTTTAACAGTTTTTTGGTTACTACATGATTCCATATGTGTTATTTCATAGTTTTGATGTCTTCACTATTATTCTACAATGTAGAAATTAGCAAAAATAAAGAAAAACCCTTGCATGAGTAGGTGCATCCAGACTTTTGACTGGTACTATACATTTAACCTGAACTGTTGTGCTATTTGTACCTCTTTGGTAACATCTCCTTCGTTCTGTGTTTGTCTGTGTCCAGCGATGGTGTTTGACGGTGTCAGAGTGTTTGGCTACACAGCCTGGTCTCTGGTGGATGGTTTTGAGTGGAACTACGGCTACAGTGTGAGACGAGGCCTGTTCTACCTAGACTTCAGCCAGGTCAACAGAACCAGGGTTCCCAAGACCACTGCTCTGTTCTACAGGCAGGTCATCAAGGACAACGGTTTCCTCAGTGATGAGATCACCGGAGAGGTCAAAGGGCGTTTCCCATGTGACTTCCAATGGGGTGTGGCCGACTCCAGCCTACAGGTGAGGGGATAAGAAGGAGAAGAAAGGACACGAGAGAGGCAGGAGAAAGGAAAGAGAGGGTGATTTTATTTTGCAAAACTGCTCTGCCTTCCTTGCTTTTGATCTCAAACAGAACAATAAGCAAGCTGGATGATGCAAACAAAAACAAAAAACGATATATTTCTTCTTTTATCAAAGGTCAATTTCTATCCCTTCTCCCCTCAATTCACCGACCCCCACCTGTACAGCTGGAACCTGACAGGGGATGGGGCACTGCGTCCTGTCCAAGGAGTCAACCTCCACATCAGGGGGGCACAGTGCACTGACTACCTGGCCATCAGTGGTCACGTGAGCCTCTTTAAGTCCACAGGGGCATCTCACTACCTCTTCGCCCTCAACTGGTCCCTAATCCTTGCCCAAGGAGATCTGTCTAATGTGGACACAGAGGCCCTAAGGTAGAGACAACAACTGTATAATGTGTATTCAAATGTTTACCATACATGCACACATGCAAACACACACTAAAATGCACGCCTGTATGCATACACCCTTTGCATTTCAAACTCTTTCTAACAGGTACTACCGCTGCTTCCTCACCGAACTCCGCAAGCAGGGCCTGGAGGCTGTGGTCACTCTCTACTACCCTACTAACAGAGTCCCTCTGCTGGGCTTGCCCGGCCCGCTGCATGCCTCTGGCGGCTGGCTGAACCAGAGCACGGTGGAGGCCTTCCAGAGATACGCAGCCCTCTGCTACAGGGAGCTGGGGCCCTGGGTGAGCTACTGGATTACCATCAATGAGCCCAACAGACTAGTGGATGCCTACAAGATCGGGGAGGAGCAGCATCTGGCAGCCCATAATCTCCTCCTGGCCCACGCTAAGGCCTGGAGGCTTTATGAGAGGGAGTATCTCAGCCAACAGGGAGGACTGGTGTCCCTGGCTCTGCACGCAGACTGGGTAGAACCCGCCAACCCCTTCCTGGAGTCACATGCAACAGCCGCTCAGAGATTCCTGTTGTTTGAGCTTGGTCGTTTCCTAGACCCACTACTAGGGAGCAGAGAGGGGGAGGGTAAGAGTGGTAGGTACCCTCCAGAGGTGAGGACGTACTTGGAGGAGAGGGCAAGGGTGATGGGCCTCCCTGGATCCCCACTACCACACTTCACCGCCAGGGAAAAAGAGGAGCTAGGAGGGGCGCTGGGCTTCATTGCACTGAACCACTTCACCACACGTCTCGTGTCACCACGCCCCCAGTCTCCTCAGACTGCCCCACCTAACCCTCAGCAACCTCCAGACCATGGCTGCCTGCTGATGTCTGACCACACCTGGGCCTCTTCTGGTCTGGAGCAGGCAGTGGTCCCCTGGGGCCTCCGGAGGGTGCTGCGCTGGGTGAAGGAGAGGTATGGAGGGGCCCTGCCTGTTGTAGTCACAGCCAGTGGGGTAGATGACCAGGCCCCTGTAAATGATCTGCTCAGGCAGCACTACATCAGGAATTACCTACAGGAGGCCCTCAAAGGTGAGCCTCTCTCTAACCTCCTCAAACTCCCTTCAAACCCCCAAACTCCAGTCCAATGATAACCCACTAATTTGTTGTTATCAGAAATAGCCTGGAGGTTCTATACTTATACTTCTATTGTTTGAAATAAACAGACCTCCTCTCTGCAGTTTCTTCTGCAGACAGGTAGAGTAGGGCACTCATTAGCAGCTTTAAGTATGAGAGGTCGAAGGTGACTTTTCTCACAGCTCATTACCTAACACACCACAGCACACAGCCGTATCACATGAGCCCCCTCATAAAACTCCTGGACTTTACTGTATAAGAAACCTTTGAGCTCATAAAGTTCATCCCAGTGAGAACATGTACTGAACTAAACGTTCTGTGCAGTACTTTAGCCACAATAGGCTACAGCTTCTCTGTTGACATTGCTTTTCTGTATGTCAAAAGAGGGATTCTGACCTCAACCTCTCCCTGTTTTTGCTCCTCTCCAGCTCGCCAGTTGGATGGAGTCAACCTAAAGGGCTTCTACGTCTGGAAGCTGCAGGATCGACACGTCCCTGAGTTCGGCCTCTTCACCTCTTCCCACCACAAGTCCCGACCCAAAGCCTCCATCGCAACCTACAGAGAGATCATCGAGCGCAGCGGTTTCCCTGGCAACAACGTGACATCCTCCTGTAGGATCATTGACCGCAGGGCGGTGTGTTCCATCTGCGCTCGCATCTCAGAGAACAAACTGCTGCTGTTCTTCGCTGCATGTCTCCTCCTTACATTAGCTATGCTGGTGGGGGTCGTCATCGTCGTCGTCAGGGGGAAGAGGACTAGGAGGAGGAGAAGGGTGGGTTTGCCGGTGTGTCCCATCCCGCTCGGGAGGAAGTGTCAGCCGTGGGAGAGAGTGTCACTACAGAGTGTGACGGATAGGATCCGCGTGGTCCGCCGTTAGTTAGGGCCTCATTCATACGGAGTTTGTTCCTGTTGTAGTGGCCTGCAGGTTTTACATGCCAGCCAAGCTTCCGGGAGAGCGCCATGGTGCCCTTTTGAGTCGTGGTTCTTAGGGACAGGTCTAGGATCAGCTTACCCTCCCCAAAACCTTGAACTTAGTGGATAAATGAAAAATTTAGATCAGTGTTCTAGGGAGCAACTTCATTATCCTCCACAAGCCCAATGGGACTGGGCTCAACGCAGTGGGATCAGCAAGGGCCAAGGGGTCATCTTCTGTCTGAGCCCTAGAGATACCACATATTGATGATCAATGTATAGGCAATTAACATAATTGACCGTATGTAGGCTATATGTTATCACTGACAAGAATATGATGTTGCCATGGGATTGCTTTGTTGTTTCGTTGACAGGACGTTGGCTACAGCTTGAGATTTTCTATGAATGCTGCTGTTGTGATGTACTGATCATGTATGGTGTACAAGACCGGCGTGCTGACTTGATGGTGTGTGTCATAGTGTGTCCTCACCTGTCTTATAATTTGGTGGGTACTTATATTTGTCCTATTTCACACGTGTACAAGTGTGTACAAGTGTGAATTTATACGTGTGAATTGTTTTTTGCATATCCCAACTCTCCCTGAGACACCCTTGCACAGTCTTTGTATATTTGTAGTAAGGAGTTCCTCAAATAGGGAGTCTGCGCTGATGGCAGTAGTTTTTGTCCCTCTGTGCTACAGAGACAAAACCACTTGAACATGTTATCTACAAATGGCTAACTCAAGCGCTTATTCTAATATGAAATCAAATGGAATCGTTGTGCCAGAAGTTGCTGCTCTATATGGGCACTGTTTCCTTCAGACACTGCTGCCCCCTTGTGGGGGTCTTATGTCCAAAAACTGGTTCAGGGCCCTTGATAAGAAAATAGAGAGAGAATGAGAGAGAGAGAATTGAGAGTGAGAGAGAAATAATTGGTAGAGAGAGAATTGAATTGAGAGACAGAGAACTGAGAGTGAATTTAATTGAGAGAGAGAGAGAGAGAGAGAGAGAGAGAGAGAGAGAGAGAGAGAGAGAGAGAGAGAGAGAGAGGTTGAATCCAAGATGGCGTAGCAGTAAAGACGTTGTTTGTTGTTGTCCTGTGTAAATATTTCCATTGTCTTTTTTGTATATATTTCAATATATTTCAATCTCTTTTTCCATTTTTAAATTAAATATACCTTCCAGCAACCCGCCTCACCCAATGTGATACGAATCTGCTATTTTAAGACATTATAGCTAGAACCTCCATCAGAAGCTAGCCATCAGAATCTAACCAGCCTATTAGCTACTAGCTATTTAGTCCTTGTTAGCCACTGCTAGCGGCTATTAACCTTTAGCTCAGACACCAGATGCTTTTAGCCTAGATAATATTTGCCAGTCTGCACAGCACGATATCAACCCTGAGCATACCGGACTGCTTTTTTCCACTACAACACCGGATTCCTGCCTTAAGCCCTGGACCATTACTCCTGATCATCGCAGCTAGCTAGCTGCTACCGAGTGGCCCAGCCCCGAAGCTAGCCTTGAGCCAGGCCCATCTCCCGGCCTGCTCAGTGGACCCTATGACCACTCGGCAACACAGCTGATGCCTCCCGGACTCTTCACTAACACGACTAGAATCCATTACATCACCGGATTCCTGCTGTAAGCTCTGGACCTTTTCATCGGATCATCGCAGCTAGCTAGCTGCTACCGAGTGGCTATAGTGGCTGACGCCCTTGTCCCGAAGCTAGCACTAGTTAGCCTTGAGCCAGGTGCATCTCCCGGCTAGCAAATGAAATTACTCCAGCTACAATACCTCTTTTGCCAATTGGCCTGGACCCTTTGTCGACACGGAGCCCTGCCGATCCATCACGACTGGTCTGCCAACGTAATTCCGTCGGATGTGCCCTCAACCAGCCTTTGCCGGACATCAGTGAAGACGTTTCTGCTAGCCCCGGCCTGCTAACTTTATGAACGCCGTGTTTCCCGCTTGCTAGCGTAGAACTTTGCAGGTTAGCGGCTTCCCTGTTTCATCTATTGCTGTTCACTGGACCCTATGATCACTTGGCTACATAACTGATGCATGCTAGACTGTTCATTAATCACGGTACTCCATTTTGTTTATCTGTCGGGGCCAGCTTCAAACTCAGGCCCTGTGTGTGGTTAACTGACCCTCTCTGCCCATTTATCACAATTTTACCTGTTGTTGTTGCCTTAGCTGATTTGCTGTTGTTGTCTTACCAGTTGTTGTCTTAGCTAGCTCTCCCAATCAACACCTATGATTGCTTTATGCCTTGCGTTACGTCTCTCTTTTATGTCAATATGCCTTGTATACTGTTGTTTAGGGTAGTTATCATTGTTTTATTTTACTGCGGAGCCCATAGTCCCACTCAACATGCCTCAGATACCTATTTTGTCCCACCTCCCACACATGCCGTGACCTCACCCAGCATAACTAGTGCGTCCAGAGATGCAACCTCTCTTATCGTCACTCAATGCCTAGGTTTACCTCCACTGTACCCGCACCCTACCATACCCCTGTCTGTACATTGTGCCCTGAATCTATCCTATCACGCTCAGAAATCTGGTCCTTTTATTCTCTGTCCCCACCACACTCTTCCTCTGTTCCTCAGGTGATGTAGAGGTTAACCCAGGCCCTGTGTGTCCCCAGGCCTTGTGTGTCCCCAGGCTCTATCACTTGTTGACTTCTGTAACCGTAAAAGCCTTGGTTTCATGTGTGTTAACATCAGAAGCCTCCTCCCTTAGTTTGTTTTACTCACTGCTTTAGCACACTCTGCCAACCCTGATGTCCTTGCCGTGTCTGAATCCTGGCTTAGGAAGGCCACCAAAAATTCGGAGATTTCCATCCCCAACTACATTTTCCATCAAGATAGAACTGCCAAAGGGGGAGGAGTTGCAATCTACTGCAGAGATAGCCTGCAAAGTTCTGTCATACTTTCCAGGTCTATGCCAAAACAGTTTGAGCTTCTAATTTAAAAAATGAATCTCTCCAGAAATAAGTCTCTCACTGTTGCCGCCTGCTATAGACCCCCCTCAGCCCCCAGCTGTGCCCTGAACCCCATATGTGAATTGATTGCCCCCCATCTATCTTCAGAGTTAGTTTTGTTAGGTGTCCTAAACTGGGATATGCTTAACACCCTGGCCATCCTACAATTTAAGTTAGATGCCCTCAATCTCACACAAATTATCAAGGAACCCACCAGGTACGACCCTAAATCCGTAAACATGGGCACCCTTATATATTAGCCCTCCAAATACACCTCTGCTGTTTTCAATCAGGATCTCAGCGATCACTGCCTCATGGTCATTAGTAGCCTTATAAACTTCCTGGTACTCGGCAATCCCTCTAATCACTCTGACATCAATGCAAATATAATTGAAAATCAAACATTTCATGAGAGCCCATGAGCTCATGTTGTGCAACATTTCTATAGGCTAACAATTGTGTGAGAAAATAGTGATGGTACTAAAAAGAGGAAGATCCCATCAGCTTTCTATAGACTAGGCCTACTATGTTTATTTCTCAACTTTAATAATATTAAGCAAATTGTTTACGTTTACAATAGGAGTATTACATACCAGGCTGGCATGAAAATGACCCACAGGAAAAGCGTCCTCCATTCGGATATTTAAGTGCATAGATGACATATTTTTTCCACTGTGTCACGACTTCCGCCGAAGTCGGTTCCTCTCCTTGTTCGGGCAGCGTTCGGTGGTCGACGGCACCGGTCTTCTAGCCATCGCCGATCCACCTTTCATTTTCCATTTGCTTTGTCTTGTTTTCCCACACACCTGGTTTACAGTTCCCTCATTACTTGTCATGTATTTAACCCTCTGTTCCCCCCCATGTCTGTGAGTGAAATTGTTCATTACGGTAATTGTGTGTTTTTTCCCGGGTATTGTTTTGAACCCGTGGTATTGTATTGTTGTACATTATTTTGTGTGACCAGGGCGCTATTCGCTTTTGCCTTTGGCTGGAGTGTTGTGATGCTGCTGCGTCCAACTGTTTTGCTTCTGCCGATTAAAGTGTGCCTGTTCACTCATCTCTGCTCTCCTGCACCTGACTCCAGTTGACCAGTTGCGCGCACAGTCTGACACACTGCCCCTGTTTCGAGACACGTGCATGATAATGGTCCATTCTAAATCAAAACAAATTTTACACATACAGTACCAGTCAAAAATGTGGACACACCTACTCATTCAAGGGTTTTTCTTTACTTTTACTATTTTCTACAATGTAGAATAACAGTGAAGACATCAAAACTGTGAAATAACACATATGGAATCATGTAGTAACCGAAAAAGTGTTAAACAAATCAAAAGATGTTTTAGATTTTAGATTTTTCAAAGTAACCACCCTTTGCCTTGATGACAGCTGCCCCGCCTGCTCCCGCTCCCCCTCTCTGGCGCTCGAGGGCGCCAGGCTGCCCTTCATTACGGACACTTGTCATCATTGGACACACCTGGACTCCTTCCCTTTGTTGATTGCCCCTTCTATAACTGTCTGCTCCCCGTTTTTCCCTGTGTCAGCATTAATGTCGTTATGTGTTCATGTCCAGACGCTGTCCTGTCCTGTTCCATGTCTGTTACTAATTAAATGTTCACTCCCTGTACCTGCTTCTTGTCTCCAGCGTTGATCCTTACAGAATCCTGACACCACTATACGGAGCATCAGGGAGGTTTGTGTTTTTGGTTTGGTGACGTCAGGTCCGGGTGCCGTCGCTGAGGGAACCGAGGTGCCTCGGCCGTCAGGCTCGCCCAGGTGGGACGCCAGGTGGCGCCCCTGGGGGGGGGTTTACTGTCACGCCTGCTTCCGCTCTCCCTCTCTGGCGCACGAGGGTACCAGACTGCCCTTCACTACGCACACCTGTCACCATCGTTACGTGGAACAGTGCTCATTGGACTCACCTGGACTCCTTCCCTTTGTTGATTGCTCCGTCTATAACTGTTTGCTCCCCCGTTTGTTCCCTGTGTCAGCATTAATGTTGTTATGTGTTTATGTCCAGACGCTGTCCTGTCCTGTTCCATGTCCGTTACTAATTAAATGTTCACTCCCTGTACCTGCTTCTTGTCTCCAGCGTTGATCCTTACAGACAGCTTTGCACACTCAACCAGCTTCACCTGGAATACTTTTCCGACAGTCTTGAAGGAGTTCCCACATATGCTGAGAACTTGTTACCTGCTTTTCCTTCACTCTTCGGTCCAACTCATCCCAAACCTTCTCAATTGGGTTTAGGTCAGGTGATTGTGGAGTCCAGCTCATCTGATGCAGCACTCCATCATTCTCATTTTTGGTCAAATAGCAGTTACACAGTCTGGAGGTGTGTTGAGTCATTGTCCTGTTAAAAAACAAATGATAGTCCCACTAAGAGCAAACCAGATGGGATGGCATATCGCTTCAGAATGCTGTGGTAGCCATGCTGGTTAAGTGTGCCTTGACTTCTAAAGAAATCACAGACAGTGTCACCTGCAAAGCACCCCCACACCATCACACCTTCTCCTCCATGCTTCACGGTGAGAACAACACATGTGGAGATTATCTGTTCACCTACTCTGCATCTCACAAAGACATGGCGGTTGGAACCAAAAATCTCAAATTGGGACTCAAAGGACAGATTTCCACCAGTCTAATATCCATTGCTTGGTTTCTTGGCCCAAGCAAGTCCCTTCTTATTATTGGTGTCCTTTAGTAGTGGTTTCTTTGCAGCAATTCGACCATGAAGGCCTGATTCACGTCATTTGCTCTGAACAGTTGATGTTGAGATGTGTCTGTTACTTGAACTCTGTGAAGCATTTCATTTATTTGTGCTGCAATCTCTGAGGCTAGTAACTCTAATGAACTTACCCTCTGCAGCGGAGGTAACTCCGGGTCTTCCTTTCCTGTGGCGGTCCTCATGAGAGACAGTTTCATCATAGTGATTGATGTTTTTTGCGACTGCACTCAAAGTTGATGAAATTTTCCGCATTGACTGGCCTTCATGTCTTAAAGTGACGATGGACTGTTGTTTCTCTTTGCTTATTTGAGCTGTTCTTGCCGTATCTTCTGTATACCACCCCTACCTTGTCACAACACAACTGATTGGCTCAAACACATTCAGAAGGAAAGAAATTCTACAAATACTTTTAACAAGGAATACATGTTAATTGAAATGCATTCCAGGTGACTACCTCATGAAGATGGTTGAGAGAATGCCAAGAGTGTGCAAAGCTGTCATCAAGGCAAAGGGTGGCTACTTTGAAGAATCTCAAATTTCACATATATGTTGGTTTGTTTAACACTTTTTTGGTTCCTACATGATTCCATGTGTTATTTCATAGTGTTGATGTATTCACTATTATTCTACAATATAGAAAATAGTAAAAATATAGAAAAACCCTTGAATGAGTAGGTGTGTCCAAACTTTTGACTGGTACTGTATATTACTAGCATATGTAAAGACAGTATTATATCAAGAATAGACTGATGGGTGACAATATTATATAATATAATAATCACTTGTGAATGATGCCCAGCATAAGAAACTGCATTCTTCTTGCGACTTTTTCGAATCATGGTCGCACACCTCATGTAGCCTAGCCCATAGGCCTATATGTTTTGATAAGGTTAGTATCACAACTGAAGTGGCCAAATAACTTCTTAAAATGAAGCACGTTAATCCGCTTTACAAGGGGTTAAGAGCCTGACTGACAGACATAAGCAGTGCGTGACTTTCAAGTTTGGGGAAGATCATTTTCACTATATAAAATGCACCTTTATAAAAAGGATTAAATGCATAATTGCATTTACGGTCACTTTTGATAACGGTGTTTTCCCGTTAATGGAACATTCGTGCTTATATCCTACTGCCATGTACGCATTGCTGCGCTTATAATGTGAAGAAATAAACTATTAGGCTATCAACATTTTAAGCTAAGCATTCTGATCTGTTGCGTCAGCCACATTGAGTAAATATATATATATATATTTTTATGCTGATGGTTGTATTAATTTGGGATCTATTGTACCCCACAACTGTCCCAGACTATGTTTGGTATATTTATTTCTCACACAGAATAGAATAGGTCGACTTTTGTACTATGGGGGATAGTAGATTGACATAGGCTAGTGCTTTTGCTGTTTGTTAGGCCTGCTCATCTTGTTGGCTGACGAAAAGTAAATGTGGACAGTTCTTCCAAGATCTTCAATATGCAACTCGGAATTGGACAAGGACATGCGCAGTGTCGTCCCTGATTTGTCTGTCAAGTCTGTGAGAAAGACCCGATCACGTGATGGAGAGCCATGCGAGTGAGAGGGCTTCGGTTTGCGCAGCACTCAAGGAGAAGGGCACAACACAGCATTACCGGCCGCAAAAGGCATGGTTTGTTTTAGGGTGCATTATGGCCACACAAAGGGGATGCCACCGTGAAATTGTAGATATTACCAAGTGCTTGTCAAATTGTGAATGAGAGATTATTGAAGCCTGATCAAAAAAAACAAAGCCTAGGAACAGTGGGTTAGCTGCCTTGTTCAGGGGCAGAGCGACAGATTATTTTTACCGTGTCAGCTCGGGGATTCGTTTTTGTAGTCCAGCGCTCTAACCACTAGGCTACCTGCGCACTCCCTCAAATTGATTGGAGAAAATCTACTTTCTAAAAAATATACTAAAAAATAATGCCACGGAATTCTTAGCAATTTTTTTCTGCTAAATGAACTAGCCATTTGACACAGCCAGATCAGGACCTAACATGAGGACAACTCAGAGTATGCTACTATTTTCTTCTGTAATAGTCTATATTTTCTTCATATCGTGCTTCTTTAGACCTGTCTAAAAAAATAATGGATTTATTGTGAAGGTGTAGGCTATATTACATGGATTTCTTAGACTTTTTAAAATGTAGATATTTCAAATGTCTGCGTCAGTGGCTTGTAGGCTGTGTGTAGAAGCCAGGAGATGCTAAAAGTGTTTATGATCATTAATGGTAAATTACCGCGAGACCAACAGTTATTTGCTTGACAATCACCGACTGACGAAATTTCATGACTGCCACAGCCTACCATTTTGAGATTATAATTAGAATAGATTAATACAATATAAGGGCCCGCCCTGTTCTTTATTCACAATTGGTGATTGCATAATAATTATGCATCGTTCGCTTCACCTCGCTCATCAACTCACCCATTCTCCCAATCATACTTTACTTAATTTATTTAAACTGTTGTTAAAATTGCTGAAATTACTTTCGGTATAGTTTAGGTTGAGTTTCGAGGCAATTATCAGGGTGGTTATCAACTGAACATGGCACCTTCAACTATCGTAGAAGGAGCGGAGCAGGTTCTACTGTCTGGAGAAGAAACTACTCACAGGAAAAACATATGAGCGAGCAAAACAGCGCCCCCTTTGTTTTTACGTAGCCCATATATGCAGATATATGACATGCCAGACAACATCAGATTCATGGGCTACACATACCGAAACAGAGGGGCGCTGTTTCGCTGGCTCGGATGATTTATCTAATATTGATTCGTCTTTGTCTCGCTCAAATAAATAATCAATATTTCATTATTTTATTTGGATGGGCAAGGATGTATGGTAGGGCAGCCCAGGCCCCCAAAGGCCCACCCATAACGCCAGTCTTGTTTTTAACATGCAATTGCATTTAGAACTGTTTCCCAATGAATGAGTTTGTAAAATCACATTTTATTCCAGCAGCAACCAGCTAAGGAGCGGCAGAATAAATCTCCCTCAAAATAGGCTCTGTATGCTGTGCACATGAGATAGTTGTGTTGGATAAATAAGATGCATGATGACTAATGAAAATACACACAGGCCAATTTAATTCCACTAAATTATGCAAATTAACCTATAGACCATATTGTTAATGATGGCGCCGGAGAGAATGCTGTCGTTTTACGTTCTCCAAACCAATTGTGCTAATGTGTGTTTTTTTCTCCTTATTTGTTACTTATTTTGTACATAATGTTTCTGCCACCGTCTCTTATGACCGAAAAGAGCTTCTAGAAATCAGGACAGCGATTACTCACCTCATATTGAAAGACAATTTTTTTTTTAAGGAGTTGGGCGGGAGGTTTACTCCAGACACCCGACAAGGCCCTTATCCCTGTCATATATTGAGGATGAAGGTCAGGGTGCATTGTAAGGATCCAGCAGCGAGTGGGTAATTTGCCTTTACCATCGGCCCTATTAGCCAAAGAACAATCATTAGATAATAAAAGAGATGAACTACAAGCACATATGTCCTACCAACGGGACATTAAGAACTGTAATGTCTTCAGCCACATCCGTGGCTGAACAACGAAATTAATAACATACAGCTGGTGGGTTATACACGGTATCGGCAGGATAGAACAGGGGGTTGCAGTCTATGTATATTTGTAAAACAACAACTGGTGCACGATATCTAAGTATCTCATGATAAGCTGTACACCACACTTTTTACCAAGAGAGTTTTCAACTATATTCTTCGTAGCAGTCTATTTACCACCACAGACCGATGCTGGCACTAAGACCACACTCAAGGAGCTGTATACGGCCATAAGCAAACAGGAAAATGCTCATCCAGAGGCGGCGCTCCAAGTGGCCGGGGACTTTAATGCAAGGAAACTTAAATGCATTTGACCTAATTTCTACCAGCATGTTAAATGTGCAACCAGAGGGGAAAAAACTCAAGACCACCTTTACTCCACACACAGAGACGTGTACAAAGCTCTCCCTTGCCCTGCATTTGGCAAATCTGACCATAATTATATCCTCCTGATTCCTGCTTACAAGCAAAAACTAAAGCAGGACGCACCAGTGACTCAGTCAATAAAAAAGTAGTCAGATGAAGCAGATGCTAATCTACAGGACTGTTTTGCTAGCACAGACTGGAATATGTTACGGGATTCTTCCGATGGAATTGAGGAGTACATCACATCAGTCACTGGCTTCATCAACAAGTGCATCCATGACGTAGTCTCCACAGTGACTGTATGTACATACCCCAACCAGAAGCCATGGATTAGAGGCAACATCCGCACTGAGCTAAAGAGGAGAGCTGCCGCTTTCAAGGAGCGGGACTCTAACCCGGAAGCTTATAAGAAATCCCGCTATGCCCTCTGACGAACCATCAAACAGGCAAAGCATACAGGACTAAGATCGAATCATACTACACTGGATCCGACGCTCGTCGGATGTGACAGGGCTTGCAAACTAATACAGACTACAAAGGGAAGCACAGCTGCGAGCTGCCCAGTGACACGAGCCTACCAGACGAGTTAAATTACTTCTATGCTCACTTCGAGGCAAGTAACACTGAAACATGCATGAGAGCATCAGCTGTTCCGGACGACTGCGTGATCACGCTCTCCGTAGCCAATGTGAGTAAGACCTTTTAAACAGGTCAACATTCGCAGGGCCAGACGGATTACAATAACATGTACTCTGAGCATGCACTGACCAACTGACAAGTATCTTCACTGACATTTTTAACCTCTCCCTGTCTGAGTCTATAATACCAATATGTTTCAAGCAGACCACTATAGCCTCTGTGCCCAAGAACACTAAGGTAACCTGCCTAAATGACTAGCGACCCGTAGCACTCACATCTGTAGCCATGAAGTGCTTTGAAAAGCTGGGCATGACCCACATCAACTCCATTATCCCAGAAACCCTATAACCACTCCAATTTGCATACCGCCCCAACAGATCCACAGATGATGCAATCTCTATTGCACTCCACACTGCCCTTTCACACCTGGACAAAAGGAACACCTAAGTGAAAATGCTATTCATTGACTACAGCTCAGCTTTCAACTCCATAGTGGCTTCAAAGCTCATCACTAAGTTAAGGACCCTGGGACGAAACATCTCCCTCTGCAACTGGATCCTGGACTTCCTAAAAGGCCGCCCCAAGGTGGTAAGGGTAGGTAACAACACATCCGCCACGCTGATCCTCAACATGGGCGCCCGTCAGGGGTGCGTGCTCAGTCCCCTCCTGTTCATTCCTGACTGCATGGCCAAGCACGACTCCAACACTATCATTAAGTTTGCTGATGGTAGGCCTGATCATCGACAACAATGAGATAGCCTATAGGGAGGAGGTCAGAGACCTGGTCTTGTGGTGCCAGGACAACAACCTCTCCATCAACGTGATCAAGACAAAGGAGATGATTGTGGACTACAGGAAAAGGAGGACCGAGCACGCACCCCATTCACATCGACGGGGCTGTAGTGGAGCAGGTTGAGAGCTTCAAGTTCCTTGGTGTCCGCATCACCAACAAACAATCATGGTCCAAGCAGACCAAGACAGTTGTGAAGAGGGCACGACAAAACCTATTCCCCCTCAGGAGACTGAAAAGTTTTGACATGGGTGCTCAGATCCTCAAAAATGTATTCAGCTCCACCATTGAGAGCATCCTGACGGGTTGCATCACTGCCTGGTATGGCAACTGCTCTGCTTCCGACCACAAGGCACGACAGAGGGTAGTGCGCACGGCCCAGTACATCACTGGGGCCAAGCTTCCTGACATGCAGGACCTGGCGTTGTCAGAGGAAGGCCCTAAGAATTGTCAAAGATGCCAGCCACCCTAGTCATAGACTGTTCTCTCTGCTACCGCATGGGAAGTGGTGCCGGAGGGCCAAGTCTAGGTCCAAAAGGCTCAACAGCTTCTAACCCCAAGCCATAAGATTCCTGAACAGCTAATCAAATGGCTACCCAGACTATTTGCATCCCCTCCCCTTTTACACTGCTGCTATTCTCTGTTTATTATCTATGCATAGTCACTTTAACTCTACCTAAATGTACATATTACCACAATTACCTCAACTAACTGGTTCTCCTGCTCATTGACTCTGTACCGATACCCCCTGTATATAGCCTCACTATTGTTATTTTATTGCTGCTCTTGAATTATTTGTTACTTTTATTTCTTAATTTTTACTTAATACGTAAGGGATTGTAAGTAAGCATTTTACTGTTGTATTAGGTGCAATGGACATATAACATTTGATTTGATTTGACCACAAATGTATTTCCATTGACTGGTATTTCCTTCAATGGGATTTTTGTTGTCTCTGTCATTTTGGCCTGCAACAGTTTTAATGATCTGCTTTTCCTTATTTTATTTGCTTTTTTTGCTTTTGCTAACATAAACCCTCCCACTGGGAAAACCCTGGTTGAAAAGACATGTCTCAGAGTGATTTGTAATAGACGGTTATAGGCCCAATTTAAAAAACTAAACATTGGCTGTTGATTACATCACATTTTTTTACATGGCGGGGTCCTGAATTTTTTAAAGAAAAAGTTTTGATTGGAATCCCCCAGAGTAGAGGATGCATTAGTACCATTGTTTCACCACAGAGTCTAGTATGTAACTTCGGTAATATGTTAAATGACTGACATATGATACATCATCTTGAGTTGTCATGTAATGATGTGGCATCTCCACATGAAACAGTTTTTCTAGGTAGAGGCAGTGAAAGACAATGAATACAAATAAGGAAAGTTATGACAGATTAATAGAATAACCTTTGACCTTGTTCTCATCCATCATAATCAAGACTGGGGTGTATTCATTACATCTTGCAACGGAACCTGTCTACGTTTAAGAACCAAGCGGAAGCAAACAGAACAAAACTTTGAGGGACCTACCTGAATTTGTCCAATAGAAACTCACATTTTCGTTGTAAAACGTTTTTATTTGGAGTAAACTGTTTCTGTTAAAAAAACTTTTTGCAATGCAACAAACTAAATGTTTTGCAACAGAATTGGCGTAATGAATACACCCCCAGGGTTTATGAAGGTGTACAGTGGACCTTATAAGTGTCCCAGATACATACTACTCTATAGGTAGGTTCTGAATGTTGCATCATTGATGATAAGAAGTGAGGTCTAGGTAACAAGAAATATAATATACATTGTCATTATGTATTACTGAACGTTAACTTTGGACAAAATAATCAAGCATATACAAGCAAATGTGTGCCTGTTTTTAAATTCTCCACTCATGCAAGTACGTCTACCAGTTATTGCAGACATAAGAAGCCCCTCTAAAATGTTATAATGACAGGGAGGGTATCAATGCTGTAGAAATCACATGACCCGAATTTCAGCTTGCATGTAGTTGGTATTAAAATGTTTCCAGGACCACCTTCTGTCCACTGCGTACATAGTGGCAATATTGCGAGAAAATACACAGGTCCCTCGGCTCTTTTGTAACTAGCGTTATATTTTATGACATCAGGGCTCGGTCACGTTCCAGTAGAACTTAGCAATTAGTGGCCGTAGCTAGCAGCTGTTATTATTGCTCCGATCCAAAAGTGACAGAGGCAGAGAACGAAAGTGCGAGGGGGACTGCGAATTAGCTGGGTTAGCTAGCTAACTAGGAGGGCTGAAGCCAAGTAAGGCCTGTGACCGAGAGGATCGTGTTCCCTTCCGACAGAAACACGGCGAAATCATGGCCAACATCGCGGTTCAAAGGATAAAACGGGAATTTAAAGAGGTTCTCAAAAGCGAGGAGGTTGGTGATTTTATTTTCTTCAATCGACCGTGAATCTGACGCTAGGTAGCTAGCAACGTTAGCAGAGTTTGTGTCAAACACGATTATTGCCTGTTGTTGGAAAGTAGTGTTTTGTTAGCTAACAGCTAGATAGCGGTACCAGTTGTTAACAAACGAGAAAGACAAGGCGCTAGCTGGCTTGCAAAAGCGAAGGAAAATGTGACTGGCTTTTTGGTAACTACATTATCGTTAGTTATGGCTGCTAGCTTATAGGAAACCCCCCCGCCTGGATGCCAGCTACTACTATACAGATCGCGTTTCTAGCAACCTAGTTAGGCCAGGGGTAGTGAAATAAGCCACGCAAATACGCTCACCCTGGCTTGATATGATTACAGAGGCGAAGACGTTAGATGTCTGGTTATTTAGCCAACAAGCTAGCTAAAAAGTATATTTGCCACACACCGCTAACGATATGTCACCACCAATGATTGTTATATACATAATTGGTTACCACCAGGGTGCAACTTCTGCCGCAGAGGGTTCGAAATCTAACGTTAGTGTGACATTTTCTACCTGTGTTGTTGCAGGCTAGGTTGAAGAGAAATCATCATCATCAAATATTAGAAATGCATCAAAACACTTTTTTTTTAAAAACTGGAAACGAATATTAGGGTTTTAGGGGACAAAATGTAACTTTGGTTCAGGTGTTATACTTTGCATGTCATGTTATAGATGCTTCTCCCAGAAACGCAGAACACTTTATTTCATGAGGATAGGATTTACCATACATGTAGCTGAGCGGTCTTATTTTCAAGTTATTGAAAAAGGTCTTGGGACAGGTCCATGTTAATCCCTAGTCGATAAAGGCATCAAATTACCTGTCTGGATTCTTAAATTCAACATGTTTTGTCCAATATCTCAAGATAGAGTGGTCATATTGTTATGACGTCTTTTCATTTCAATGCTATATTATGTAAATGTGGCAGTATGGAGTACATAATTACAATAATGTAGTTTTATGCTAAATAGTTTGTAACAATTCGAACAAATGTATGAAATTAGAATACCACTTTTTATACTACTTTATGCAAATTAGATACTTAATACACACCCTCCCACCAAAACATTCACACAAAACACTTCTCACCTAAGTCTGAACTGTAACACAGAAGGTTCCTAGTTGGATAACATAGTTTACTTCTACGGTAGGCCTACATCCGAGTTGGGTTACATTGTAATGTTATTTTTGGTGTTGATGAGTTACTCTGGTGATGGGAGGATAAACTGCAGCAAATATTTAGCCTAAGCACAGAACAGAGTGAGCTCCACACAAGAACCAGCTGCACAAAAGACAAGATGGGACATATTTTCAATTCACTGGTATTCAGCTATGTTTTTATTGATTGTAGGGCTGTAGCCACTGAATTCTGGTAGTTTTTACTTGAAAGAATAAAACCATTAATCACAAAATTTGCTGCTGGTACAATTACAGCCAATGACGCGCAGTGCTGCCGCTCTTCTGGCTCGTTGTCTCAGCGAACGGCGTAAGGCCCTTCCCTCACAGCTAGCACCAACTGAACAAAAATATGAACGCAACAGATGCGTTGGAGGTAGCTTATGGTAGAGAAATGAACATCAAATCTTTGGCAACAGCTCTGGTGGACATTCCTGCAGTCAGAACGCTCCCTACAAAACTTGAGACATCTGTGGCATTGTGTTGTGACAAAACGGCACAATTTAGAATTTCGTTTTGTCACCAGCACAAAGTGCACCTGTGTAATGGTCATGCTGTTTAATCATGTTCTTGATATGCCAAACCTGTCAGGTGGATGGATCATTGGCAAATGAGAAATGCTCACTAACAGGGATGTAAACAAATTGTGCACAATTTGAGAGACATACGCTTTTTGTGTGTATGGAAAATCTCTGGGATATTTTATTTCAGCTCATGAAACATGGGACCAACACTTTACATGTTGCTTGTATATTTTGTTCAGTGTAGTTCAGTCAAGACGTCCGTTGACCGTGAAACACCCTCAGGACTTTGTCCGTTGACCGTGAAACACCCTCAGGACTTTGTCCGTTGACCGTGAAACACCCTCAGGACTTTCCCATAGCTCTTGGCAATACAATGTCACATCGATCTTACTCTAGGTTGAGGAATACCCATCGTAATTATAAACACAATGATTTGTGGGGTTTCACTAGAAGGGTTGGCCCACAGATTTAAATGTTCATGGCACAGTATTGGGATTTTTACTGCCACGTTGTTTTCAAATTATTTATGTACTTTGACGACCACATAATTTACATTTTGGGTGCGTTCGTAAATTCGCACTGGCTATTTACTCTGATTTCAGTGCACTCTCGTCTGAGTGTGCCAGAGCGCAGAATAGCTGATGAATTTACGAACATTTAACAGCCATCAATTAAATTGCTGCCAGCAGCACACTTAGTCACCAATGCTCTGGATAACATAAAAACAGCATAATCAGCTCTGCTAGGTCAAGTAAAATGGTCAGTGAGGTGATCTCTTGTTTATGTCTGGAGGTAGCTAGCGAACGTTAGACAGTTAGCTTGGATGCTTGACTACCACTGTGAGGTCAGACTGCTCGGATGTACCCCACTCCTCAGCCAGAGCGTCCAGTGTGCGCTCCGAGAGCGAAATGCTCTGAATTTACTAACGGACAACCTGACAGCGCACTCTGGCACTCCAGATTGAATTTACAAACACACCTTTAGTGGAAACAGATTTGTTTACTGCAGTATTTTGTAGAATTCTTGCATTGCGTCCATTGTCCAAATAATTTCAACATTTTATATTTAGTTGTGCAGAAATTATTTGTCTTCTTTAAGTTAAGAAATATTGCCTAGTGTCTTGTCATTCTGTTATCAAAAACCCACATCTTTAAGATATTTTCTACTTTCTCTCCCTCATGAGGGAGGATAATGAAACTTCACAGAAATAACAAGTAAAGTTAGACCTCCCAATTTAGTTTGTTTTTACAAATACAAATGTGGTTTATGATTTATGAAGTAATTCAAATGCACTATTCTGTTACCCAAAAAAATCTGTTAACGGAATGACTGCAACTGAATCGGAGACAATGGAAGTTCATAGTCACAAACCAAAGGAGGTTGGTGACTCCTTAATTGGGTAGAACGGGCTTGTGGTAACGGCTGGAGCGGAATGAGTGGAATGGTATCAAATGCAAACATATAGTTTCCATGTGTTTGATGCCATTCCCATTCGCTCTGTTCCAGCCATTATTATGAGCCATCCTACCCTCGGCAGCCTCCACTGCCGCAAACCCAGTAGTGTAGTGCTATCATAATTAGGTGATGGAGCGCAATTTTTGTTTATGACGTTCTTTCCTTTTGTACCGACAGATGTAACCTATTGAATAGCCTATCATGAAAGAATATGCATGCAATGCATCCTCCAATTGCTAACTGCCTATGCCCACACATAGATTGTCTCAAATATTTTATATTTTTAATAGCCTCCAGTAGCAAGTTAGGCATAGGCTACCTAATTTCAAAATAGGCCGTCACTGTCAATCGCGAAAGATAATTCTTCACGTTTTACTGGTGAAACGTCAACTGCATCTGCGTGCCAATCTATTTGATTGATATCTCTGTTTCATGGGAATATGCATTTAGATGCTCTTGAATTACTGTTTCATGAGCGGATTAGAGCAGATGCGTTTTCTTGCATTTTGTTTCAGTCGAAGCATGTATCCCGCCTAGTGGCGCGCTCGGTTGAGTTTTGGTGCACAAGACAAATGGACTATGCTGCTTCAGCTGACCGTGGTAAAATCTCATTAGAAATGAGGTGTTTTTGGTGTAACGGGAACGTTCTAGGCCTGATACACTATTCCAGTCGGTTCTGTTATGTAAAATGCAAATTAATCATTGATCTTGCGAGACATTGATTAAGCTTTTGTCTAACTTTACTAAACGAGCACCATGGTGAGAAGTGATGACCTATTTGTAATAATACGTGATGAGTAGGACTATTAAGCATCGTGTTTATTTGAAGCGGTTGGTGCTGAAAGGACGGCACCAGTGAAAGAGTGTGACCCGGCTCTACGTATTTTACCCGGCTCTATGGATGTGACTCACTGACACCACCCATGGTTCGAGGGGAATAACGCAGCCCAGGAGTTAACACCCACACGGGAACTTTATTTAAACACCCTGAGGAAGATGAACATGGGATGTACACTACATGACACTACAAAAGTATGTGGACACCTGCTCGGTGAACATCTCATTCCAAAATCATGGGCATTCTGCTTAATGGGCTGCTATAACAGCCTCCACTCTTCTGGGAAGGCTTTCCACTAGATGTGTGAACATTTCTGCGGGGACATGCTTTCATTCAGCCACGAGCATTAGTGGGGTCGGGCACTGATGTTGGACGATTAGGCCTGGCTTGCAGTCAGTGTTCCAATTCATCTCAAAGGTGTTCGAAGGAGTTGAGGTCAGGGCTCTGTGCAGGCTAGTCAAGTTCTTCCAAACCATTTCTGTATGGACCTTGCTTTGTGCACACCCATAGATGCTGACACAGGAAAGGGCCTTCCCCAAACTGTTGCCACAAAGTTGGAAGCACAGGATCATCTAGAATGTAATTGTATGTTGTAGCGTTAAGATTTCCCTTCCCTGGAACTAAGGGGTCTCCCCTGAACCATGAAAAACAGCCCCAGACCATTATTCCTCCTCCATCAAACTTTATAGTTGGCACTATGCATTCGGGCATGTAGCGCTCACCTAGCATCAGCCAAACCCAGATTTGTCTGTCAGACTGCCAGATGGTGAAGCGTGATTCATCACTCCAGAGAATGCATTTCCACTGCTCCAAAGTCCAATGGTGGCGAGCTTTACGCCACAACAGTTGAAACTTGGTATTGCGCACAGTGATCTTAGGCTTGTGTGTGGCTGCTCGGCCATAGAAACCCATTTCATGAAGCTCCCAACGAACAGTTGTGCTGACGTTGTTTCCAGAGGCAGTTTTTGAACTCTGTAGTGAGTGTTTCAACCGAGGACAGACTATTTTTACACGCTTCAGCACTCAGCGGTTCCGTTCTGTGAGCTTGTGTGGCATACCACTTCGCGGCTGAGCTGTTGTTGCTCCTAGCCGTTTCCACTTCACAATAACAGCACTTACAGTTGACCGGGGCAGCTTAAGCAGGGAAGAAATTTGAACTGACTTGTTGGAAAGTGGCATCCTATGACGGTGCTACATTGAAAGACACTGAGCTTTTTAATAAGTGGGGCTCCACAGAGGCGGGCCAGGATGTCCCCTGTGTCCATGGCCCGGCAGGTGAGCAAGCTCCAACTGAGGCAGGCCAACCCCCAGCAGCGGAGAGCAGGCATGGCAGTGGTTCCTCCAGAGGCGGGATTGGCCCCAGAGGTGGACCCAGGGCAAGCCCCAGAGAAGGTCCCACCGGTAGATCCAGTGTCCAGGCCAATACTGGTGAGTCCAAGGCAGATGGTGGATCAGCTCAGACCCCAGGAGCAGGAATAGGTAGTGCCCCTGGGACAGGACACTGGGGGGTGATGTCTGGGTGGTCTGCCCCGATGAGGTCTGTTGTGTCCCCCACAGTTGAGGGTTGAGTCCAGCAGGACCAGGACTGGAGCTGGGTCAGGTGGTGCACGCTTGGGACCCAGGGCTGTGGCTGGGTCAGGAAAATCTGTACTATTAGTAGCTGGTGACACCAGTGTGGCTGTGTCCCCCCCCCCCCGGTGAGGAATAGGGTCCAGCCAGCGACATAGGCTCACTACCATTCGGCGATGCTGCTGGAATCACATAGGAGAGGGTTCCCCCAGATTCCACAGCAGTGGAGGGGGGAATCGGGAATGACATCTGTTGTGGGCTCAGTCTCTGTAGCAGGCAACTCCTGAGGACCGGCGGGGACCGAGGACATGACGTGTCCCTGCCCGGTCTCAGTCGCAGCCGTGCCTGACAACGGTGCCAGGACCGGAGAAGCAATATAGTTACACCCGATGGTCACAGTCACACCTGGCAACGGTGCCGGGGCCGAAGAGACAAATTCCTGCTGCTGTCCTTCATTTGACTGTCCGATGTTCTCTACTGCAACCTGTTGGAGAGGGCTCCCCTGACATGATGAACCCTGGGATCTGGTCTTCTGTTGCATAATGTTCTGTTCAATACGGGCGAAACTGTCCTCCCTATGACGTATGCAGCCATGTCCACTGCACTGCAACTCCCTGGTACTCGCAATGTAGAATAATAAGTCACATGCTGGGTTGTTAGGGAGACTTGGTGCTGAGTTGTATCCCAGAGGTGGAGGAGAAGGGGCCATAGGGTCCATGCTGCACCACATGGGAGAAGTTCACTGGATACCCCAGAGTCATACTTCACTTGTGGTGTCGAAGGGTAGCTGTGCCATACGGCTTGTTCAGGAACAAACAACAATTTGCAGTATAGCCTTGTAGGCCTATGACCACATGCTATAGCCTAATGTAAACACAAATACATATAGCTGAATAATTGCACGGTTTGCAAGGAGAGCTTTAGTTGAGAGTAGGCATTGTATTGTGTAGCTTACACTACGCTGGAACATAAATAAATGTTGATTTGATTAGCTGGAACACCTCACGGTTTACCCTATTACGGAATAGAATCACGTATTTGCATATAAGCATATATAAGCATGCTATCACATCTATTGACCATAACAATGTGAAATTGCAGGAAATTAATTTTAAAACAGCCAATTGATTGTTTATCAGGCTGTTGGTGTGGTGTATTCATGCATCTTAATAAACTATAACCTAAATGCATTTATTTTACATTTCCAGTCCCCCACCCTGACATAACAAGCTAGAACGGACCCTGCGTCTCAACCAATAGCCAATATAGTGTAAATATCCCAAGCAGGGTTACAGAAACTTCCAGAGCGGGTCAGGCTTGCTTGGGCTTTGCAGTGTCTACTGGTTTGGGTGTCCTCGGCAGAGTGGTGTCCCCGTAACCGAGTGGTCACACACAGTTCTGGCTTTCACAGCTTAATAGTGTTGCACGGTATACTGAAACTTGGGTACTTTTTTTTTGATGCTATGATTTATTTTTTAAAGACGTTTCGGTTCTATATTGTATTTTTTTTAAAATTACTTTCGGCACTTCTGTCAAATGTGTCTCGCGGATCAAGCCTGTCTATCAGCACAGCCGACCCTTTTATTTTAGTGCACCGTGCCTGGTCCACTTTCTCATTGCTATCCTGCACTGGGAGTCTGGGATACATCATGTTAGCTCTCCACTCATGCTGCACAGAAGTTAACACACTTGAATAATGCGACACGGCATGTGGAAATGTTCATAACTGTCTGCAAAATAATGTCCCTACAGATTAGAGCACTTTACGATGCAAGAAGATACCGGTAGCTTTTGGCCCTTTCGGATATCGTATCAGAATCTATGGCACAAGTCACTACTTTCAAAAAGTCTTATGTTGCTTGTTATCAAGGTATCTGTCATACTCAAGTGCAAGGAGACCGTTAATGTGAAAGTATTAGTTCTCACTTCTGTGAGAATGTCTGTGTTGAGAGGAAGTTGGGATGAGGTACCCCCTGACGGATACCCCTCCTTTCCTTACACCCTGGCCCATGCTCTGTGACAGAACTAACTTTTGACTTCTCTTCTCACTGACAGACGAGTAAAAACCAGATAAAAGTGGACCTGGTGGATGAGAACTTCACAGAGCTGAAGGGGGAGATCGCAGGGCCACCTGATACACCGTATGAAGGTGAGGCCCAGGGTAGTTTACTGTCGTCTATTCAGACAGACCTAACAGCTTTACCTGGGACAAGCTCGCCTGGGTTTACTTGAGGGCTGAGGCAGATTACCTAACTTACCACAATAGGATTCAAAGCACTTTTTTACCTAGAGTGAGTGTTGTTCATGTCATGAAAAAGGATATAGATTTCTTGCTGTGATTAATTATTTCCCCAAAAAATGTTTTTAGGTGGTAGATATCAACTAGAAATAAAAATTCCAGAAACATATCCCTTCAATCCACCAAAGGTAGGTGTGTGTGTGTGTGTGTGTGTGTGTGTGTGTGTGTGTAACATATTCTGATGTTTGTCATTCAGTTGTGGATTTTGTCAACATTGACCTGTGCCAGGGTGAAATCCTTGCTAATTAATTTACTTGTTTATGTGCTTCTTGTGGCCCCCCAGGTACGATTTATCACGAAGATTTGGCATCCCAACATCAGCTCAGTCACAGGTGCAATATGTCTGGACATCCTCAAAGACCAGTGGTGAGTCACTTTATTTCAACACTCTAAAATTCAAATGTATTTTCATTGTCATGTCTTGGTTAAGGCTGATCCCAGGTCTTACTACTCTGTGTTCCCTCTGTGTGTCTGACAGGGCGGCAGCTATGACGCTGAGGACAGTGTTGCTGTCACTACAGGCCTTACTGGCAGCTGCAGAACCAGACGACCCACAGGACGCTGTGGTGGCCAATCAAGTGAGAGGAACACTGTGTGCATGTGTGGGAGAGGGAGATCATGCATAAGTATGCCTGGAATGTCTTTTGCAGATTTTGTAATGTGTTTTTTTTTAGACTTGCTCTGTCTCCTCACCGGTTTATTCTGCAATGGGTTGGTCAAAACAAGCATTGTGATTGGTTGCGATGTGTTCTAAGCCAGCCATACTAAAAAACCTGTTCAGCACGGGTAAGCCTATGACGCAAAAATGGGCATCTTGTGTTCTGATCAATCTGAGAAATCCCTGCTCCATCCGCTGTCCCATCAGCCCAGCCTGCCATATTCGTTAAGTTGGTCTCCACTGTAAAACGCATCTAGACATGATTTGCTTCGAGCTTAACATTTGGTTTGCAACAAGTGGGGTTTGTGCCAACGTTGCGGTCTGTCTCTCGGCATTTGCAACATTGTTATGTTATTGAAATTCGATCTCCGCTGTCCTATTGAGAATTAGTGTCAGGACGAAACGGACATCTTTTCTCAGCCAGTCGAAATCATGAATCAGCATAATCCTCAAATGCTGATTTCTCACAGTGCATTCTGAAAGTATTCAGACCCCCTTTTCCACATTTTGTTACCTTACAGCCTTATTCTCACCTCATCAATCTACACACTACCCCATAATGACAAAGAAAAAACAGCTTTTTTGATTTTCTTTGCAAATTGATAAAAAAAGAAAAAATGAAATATCACATTTTATAAGTATTCTGACCCTTTACGCAGTACTTTGTTGAAGCACCTTTGGTAGCGATTACAGCCTTGAGTCTTCTTGGGATTGACGCTACAAGCTTGGCACACCTGTATTTGGGGGGGGGGGGGGGTTCTCATTCTTCTATTTGGGGGGGTTTCTCCCATTCTTCTCTGCAGATCCTCTATTTTCAGCTCTCTCCAGAGATGTTCAAGTCCAGGCTCTGGCTGGGCCACTAGAGGACATTCAGAGACTTGTCCTAAAACCACTCCTCCATTGTCTTGGCTCTGTGCTTTGGGTCATTGTCCTGTTGAAAGGAAGGTGAACCTTTGCCCAAGTCTGAGGTCCTGAGCACTCTGGAGCAGGTTTTTATCAAGGATGCGTTGTTCTGTTCATCTTTCCCTCGATCCTGTCCCTCCCAGTCCCTGCCGCTGAAAAGCATCCCCACAGCATGATGCTGCCACCAACATGCTTCACTGTAGGGATGGTGCCAGGTTTACTCCAGATGTGAAGCTTGGCATTCAGGCCAAGGAGTTGAGTCTTGGTTTCATCAGATCAGAGAATGTTGTTTTTCATGGTCTTTTAGGTGCTTTTTGGCAAACTCCAAGTGTGCTGTCATGTGTCTTTTACTGAGGGGTAGCTTCTGTCTGGTCACTCTACCATAACGGCGTTGCCGGCCAACGATGGGGATATTGAGCCCCCCCCCTTTAAGATTTAGATGCACTATTGTAAAGTGACTGTTCCACTGGATGTCATAAGGTGAATGCACCAATTTGTAGTCGCTCTGGATAAGAGCGTCTGCTAAATGACTTAAATGTAAATATTGAACAGAGTTTATGACTGGGTTGCGTCTCTGGCAGCTTAACCGATAGAATGAACGGTCAGCTGGCTTGGCTAGTAACCATAGACGCATTGCGACTAGCCTATATTTTTGTTGAGGGATGATATAGTAGCTGATGAATAGGTTGATAACCCGTTGTAGAAAAGCAATTGTACACTCGCTTGTGCAAAACACCTTTTTCTTCTTTTTTTTTGCACAAAATAATTGCTTATAAAGTAGTTTTAGCATGCCCTCTCGTGTACAATTGCTTTACTAAATTGTAGCCTAGTGATGTTTTGTATACTGCCAACTCAGTGTTGTGTGTTCTCACTCTTCAGTATAAGCAGAACCCAGAGATGTTCAAACAGACGGCCAGACTCTGGTCTCATGTGTACGCCGGCGCCCCCTCCTCCAGTCCAGAGTACACCCGCAAAATAGACAAACTCTGTGCCATGGGCTTCGACAAAGTGAGTGGGCCCCACGTGACTAGCCCTAATGCTGTCTCAGCGGTCGATACCTTCATAACTCATTTACATTTTTATTATGGTTCACCAATGGATCTGTTTTGTTTGAATACTTTAGCATAGTTATGACTGTGTTATAAACGTCCTTCTCTACTCTTCGTCCCGTCTCCACAGAATGCAGTAATAGTGGCGTTGTCGTCGAAATCCTGGGACGTGGAGACTGCGACAGAGCTACTGCTCAGTAACTGAGTCTCAACGGCCCCCTGGTCCCAAACCACCCATCACGCCACCTCACCCGGCCCCCATCTGACTCCTCTATACACACCCTCTCCCTTCAGTCTCCCTCCACCTGAAGCCCTCCTCTGTTCCTCTGACCCCTTACCTCCACACCTGTTGGATACCCCCTCTCAACCTCCTGGCACCTCTCCCCTTAGTCATAATCACCATCGTCTCTGCTCTGTACCAGGCTGCAGCTTTCCTGCCATCTTCACATTGGCACTATACCCTTCCATTTCACATACCTCAATCAAATGACTTGAACCAAGTGCCCTTCCTCTCTGCACATGCTGGACCCCATTCACTCGCTGGCTTTGTCCAAACACTCTTCACTGGCATCCTATTTAACTATACAATCCTTTTACATCAGCTATGACCTTGAAGAAAGTAAGGAAGCAGTGTTAGATTGTTTGAACAGAGCCATTTTCTTAATCTCCCCCATCTCCACTCTTTTGGCACTTGCTAGGAAACATTACAGATTATTTTTTTCCCTTGCAGTAGCCACATCCGTATCATGTCACCTGTCTTAAGAGTTTTAACTTCCCAAACTCCCCTCCCCAGCCCACTCCATCAGCAGGTAGCCCCACCCACCCCATGATTCATAATCATCACTTTCCTCCTCCCACTTTTTTTATTTGGTTCTGGCCTCCTACAGGAAGACATTTGGATTCCCATTTTTAAAAAGAAAGAAAACAAAGCGGAAAACACTCACCTCATTGTTCACCAATAACGCTCCTCAAGCAAATTGAGACTGGAAGTTTAAAACAATGTAAAGGTTTGACAAATATGGCATCCACTGAATTATGCCAACAGAGGGGGAAAAAACTGTCAAGAATTCATCTGTAAATAAAGCTATTAAAAGTCTGTGTAAATTAATCCAAAATGTGTGGAATGTTAATTATGTGCTTTTAAGAAGAGCTTAATATTGTATTGTTATTTTTATGATTTTGTGTGTGCAATTTAGTAGTCTTCCCTGTGTGTGTGTGTAAAAATCTAGGGTGAGAAGCAAAATGTATGATGCTGGGGAAACAAAGTCCAGTGGGAATTATATACTTGGGAAAAGTAGAACGGGCATATTCATTATAATAGAATTGTGTGCGTGTGCATATAACAATGCTGCATACATATGCATATTTATTTCAATAAGTTTATTTGTATGCACTGCACCAAAGGATTTAATAAATGGGTTCAACCTGTCGGTAAAGATGATTAAAATTCAACATGCTGCTGGATCAGCGCAGGAGCAAGATTGACGTATCAAACAATGGGCTCTCCGTTGCGAAAAAGCCGCAGAGCAGATTGTCTGCTTAGTCAGGCGAGAGTTATTAGTCAGAACACAACCAGATGGCAGGGTAGGTAGCATGTGTCTGAGCCAGCCTCGCCAACAAGTCCATCTTTTATCACAGGAGTGGACCTGGCAGAGCTCTCTTATACTCATATGGCAGCCTGCGTGCCTGCACTGGGAAGAATGCCCCTACACGCTTGTGTGTATCAGTCTGTGTCCCTGGGAGTAGTCTATACTGTGCGTACGTAGACCTACACTCTTAGAAAAAAGGTGCTAAGGGTTCTTCGGTTTGTCCCTTTAAGGGAACCCTTTCTGGTGCTAGGTAGAACACTTTGCAAAGGGATCTACCTAGAACCCTCTGAATGGTTCTACCAGCCTTACCTGCATTTTTATATATATTTTTACAGTACATTACATATATAATAAGGATTTTCTTTCAGGGCCTACATTACTTAAACTAACAGTGGTCAGAAATTCCTGGTTTTACATTAGGCGTGTAAGTCAAATGCTGGCTTGCAAAGTGATGTTGTAATTCTAATTGGAATCCAGCCAGAGTGAGGATATCCAACAAAAGCAGAGGTGTATAAAGATGCCTCCATTCACCACAAATGCCTTTACCAGGTTTGCCGTATTGTACATTGCTCTCTGTTACTCTTTTGTATCGTCATTAGCATAGAATACACAATCCCAATGTAAACTCCAAGACGCAAGAAATCTGAAAAAAACTCAAAAGTAGATTTTGCTGATTTATTGGCGCATTGGTCCATTCGCGGGCCGTAGTTTAAAAACGCCACGGATAGTGGCAAAACCATGACGTCATATATGAATTCTCATATCTTTATGCAACTTCGCCATTTTAATTTTTAACTTCTACATTCAGAATTACTGTCTTGGAGGAAGGATTGTTTATTGAGTCTACCTAAATTATGTAAACTGGAATAACCATCTGACCCAGTAATAGGTGAATTTACAAACAGATTGGATTCGTTTAGATAAATGGATGCTACTTATCCTTTGTGTAGCATAAGATCAATTAATCAGACAATGTGTATGCAAAAACAGATCTTGAAACAAACAATTCTGAAAATCACCCTGCAATGTACAACTGACTTAGGTATCCCCCTTTCCCAATAGAGCATGCTGGGATATATGATAATGGCTGGGTGTGGTTTTGAGTGTTACTCTACACAGAGTAAAAATGACACAATCACATAACTCTTTAATGCCACCACGGAGTGTTAATTTAACTATTTACTAGTTCAACTCCCAAATCAACACTATACATGTTACACTAAAACAATCCACACTAGTTAACCCTGGACAATTTGCTGTGTACCATACAATACACTGTTGGTTCACTCAGACTTCCTTCTTTAATTCTACTCTCGGCTCAATGAAAATCCCAGAAAAGAGTCATTTGAAAGTTTATATCTTTGCCATGATTTCTTTCTATGTCAATACTGTACAAAAGCTCTGACAAAGTCCTCGAGGCCGAAACGTAAAGCTTATTAAAGAGCAGTGATACTATCAAGAGCAGTGTGCGGGTTTCTAGTTTTTTTTCTAATCTTATTCAGCTGTTACCATGCACCTGCAGCAAAGATAGCGCAGATGTGTGATTGCCTTTTTGAATTTTTAAGTACTGTATATGTAAAATGATTAAAACCTCTTAAATGTAACTACATGTAATATTAAATGTACCAGTCAAAAGTTTGGTCACAACTACTCATTCAAGGGTTTTTCTTTATTTTTACTACCTTCTATATTTTAGAGTAATAGTGAAGACATCAAAACTATAATGTAACACATATGGAATCATGTAGTAACCCAAAAAGTGTTAAGCAAACCAAATATATTTGATATTTTAAATTCTTCAAAGTAGCCACCCTTTGCCTTGATGACGGCTTTGCACACTCTTCACCCCAGAGTCAATACATGTTAGAATCACCTTTGGCAGCGATTACAGCTGTGAGTCTTTTTGTCTTTCCTATCCTATGGATGTGTCCCAAAATCACTAAAAGTGGCAGTAAAAAAAGCCAAACCTCAACCCGGAAATCTTTTACTATCGGCCTATATGGTATCTCCCGTTCCTCTCAAAAACATTAGAAAAGCTGTTGCTCACTGCCTTCTTATAGACAAATAAGGTATACAAAAAGCTCCAGTCTGGTTTTGGACCACATCATAGTACTGAGACTGCGCTCATGGTGGTAAATGACGTTACAATGGCGTCAGACCAAAGCTCTGCATCCGTTTCAATGCTCCTAAACCTTAGTGGCGCTTTTGACACCATCAATCACCACATTCCTTTGGAGATATCAGAAACCCTAATTGGTCTACTCGGACAAGTTCTTGCCTGGTTTAGATCTTATCTGTTGGAAATATATCAGTTTGTCCCTCTGGGTGGTTTGTCCTCTGACAAATCAATGGTAAGTTTCAGTGTTCCTCAAGCTTCCGTCCTATGACCACCATTGTTTCCACTATATATGCTACCTCTTGGTGATGTCATTAGGAAGCAAAATGTCAACTTTCACTGGTATGCAGACGACACATAGATGTACATTTCAGTAAGACATGGTGAAGCCCCAAAATTATCTAGCCTGGAAGCCTGTGTTTCAGACATAAGGAAGTGGATGTCGGCAAATGTTTTACTTTTGAACTCAGACCAAACGGAAATGCTTGTTCTAGGTCCCAAGAAACAAAGAGATCTTCTGTCGGATCTGACAATGAATCTCGATGGCTGTCTCAAATCAAACTGAAAGACCTTGGCGTTACTATTTTTTCCATCTTAGTAACATCGCAAAAATGCAAAATATGTGTCCAAAAATGATGCAGAAAAGCTCATCTATGTTTTTGTCCTTTCAAGATCAGACTACTACAATGCTCTAGTCTCCGGCTACCCAGATAATGCACTAAATAAACGTTGGCTAGTTCTAAATACAACTGCTAGAATCTTGACAAAAACCAAAACATTTGATCATATTACTGACTTCCTGTTAAGGCTTAATTTCAAGTTTTTACTGTTAACCTACAAAAAAAGCATTACATGGACTTCCTCCTACCATCTCTCAGATTTGGTCCTGCCGTACATACCTACATGTACGCTACGGTTACAAGACGCATTCCTCATGATTGTTCAAAGAATTTCCAAGTAAACAGCTGAAGGCAGGGCTTTCTCCTAGAGAGTTCAATTTTTATGGAATGATTGTCTTCCGATCCATGTGAGAGACGCAGACTCGGTCTCAACCTTTAAGTCTTTACTGAAGACTCAGCTCTTCAGTAGGTCCTATGGTTTAGTGTAGTCTGGCCCCCGGGTACGAAGGTGAACTACAAGGCACTGGAGTGACGAACCACCCTTGCTGTCTCTGCCTGGCTGGCTCCCCTCTTCTCTGCCTCTGACCCTGTTATGAGGGCTGAGTCATTGGCTTGCTCGCGCTCTCCCATTCCATTCCTAGGAAGGGTGCACCACATCATACCAGGCGTTTTCCCCCGCTTATACTATTTGAGTGGGTTGAGTCAGTGACGTGATCTTCCTGTCGGGTTTTGCGCCCCCCTCGGCCTCGTGTTGTGGGGGAGATCTTCGTGGTCTCCTTTATTCGATTGAGAAAACCCAAACTATCCTCTACATCAGCACAAAACACTGCTGGCTCAAATGCCCCCATAGTCAAAATCAATAGGTTAAACATAACTAATAAATCGACTGACAAAAGTCACAGTTAGCCATTAGCTCACTGCTAACCAACCTATACATGCATTCCAAGATCCAGAGATATCCATTCACACCAGGCAAATCCAAACCAGCATGCCATGCACAAAAGCTACAAACCATAGCCACAGTTAGCCAATAGCTTAGCACTAACACACCCTGATTTACCAAAGCTACATATCATAGCAACAATTTGCCACTAGCCTAGCGCTAACACAAATACACGTGCCACAGACTCCAAACTGTGTAATGTAATCCTGCAAACAGCACTAACAAATGCTGCCTAAACAGTCAACACAAAATGTTCCGGCCCATGAGAAAAACAATTTATCAGCCCTACAGTAGCTAACGACTACCAGCTGCAAACAACTGACTACCTTCACGGGTGCGGCCACACCAAACATTTCTGTTGACCAAAAAACATGAGCTGTCTTGCTAGCTAGCAAACGGAAACTCACATTCGCGCTATTACGAACCTCACCTATCATGCTAGTTCAACACAAACACCTGCTACAAACTTTCTCAACAAATGTACAACCACATTACTGAACCATACCGCTTCAAAACCACCCGGATTTGAACCACAAATGCCAACATTTATGCTGTACAAGCTCCCATAGGTTATGATACCCATAACTATCCTACGGATATTGTTGCACTTGCTTTGTCTAGTGGTCCTATGCTTAGTTACATGGTCTGTAACTTGAATTAATGTGTGCATTTATAGTGTATTCGAAAGTATTCAGACCCCTTGACTTTTTCCACATTTTGTTACTTTATAGCCTTATTCTAATATTGATTAAATGAATACAAATTCTCATGAATCTACACACAATACCCCAAAATGACAAAGAGAAAACAGGTTTTAGACATTTTTGCAACTTTAAAAAAAAGAAAATCTTGAAATACCTTATTTACATAAGTATTCCGACCCTTTGCTATGAGACTCAAAATTGAGTTTAGGTGCATCCTGTTTCAATTGATCATCCTTGAAATGTTTCTACAATTTGATTGGAGTCCATTTGTGGTAAACTCAAGTGATTGGACATGATTTTGAAAGGCACACACCTTTCTATATAAGGTCCCACAGTTGACACTGCACGTCAGAGCAAAAACCAAGCCATGAGGTCGAAGGAATTGTCTGTAGAGCTCCAAGACAGGATTGTGTCGAGGCACAGATCTGGGGAAGGGTACCAAAAATGTCTGCAGCATTGAAGGTCCCCAAGAACACAGTGGATTCCATCATTCTTAAATGAAAGAAGTTCGGAACCACCAAGACTCTTCCTAGAGCTGCCCCCCCGGCCAAACTGAGCAATCGAGGGAGAAGGGCCTTGGTTAGGGAGGTGACCAGCTCCAGAGTTCCTCTGTGGAGATGGAAGAACCTTCCAGAAGGACAACCATCTCTGCAGCACTCCATCAATCAGGCCTTTATGGTAGAGTGGCCAGACGGAAGCTATTCCTCAGTAAAGGGTACATGACAGCCCACTTGGAGTTTTCCAAAAGGCACTTAAGAAACAAGATTCTCTGGTCTGATGAAACCAATATCTTTGGCCTGAATGCCAAGCGTCACATCTGGAGGAAACCTGGCACCATCCCTACAGTGAAGCATGTTGGTGGCAGCATAATGCTGTGTGGATGTTTTTCAGCAGCAGGGACTGGGAGACTAGTCAGGATTGAGGGAAAGATGAACGGATCCAAGTACAGAGAGATCCTTAATGAAAACCTTCTCCCGAGTGCTCAAGACCTCAGACTTGGGCGAAGGTTCACCTTCCAACAGGACAACGACCCTAAGCACACAGGCAAGACAATGCAGGAGTGGCTTTGGGACAGGTCTCTGAATGTCCTTGAGTGGCCCAGCCAAAGCCCGGACTTGAACCTGATCGAAAATCTCCGGAGAGACCTGAAAATAGTTGTTCAGCGACGCTCCCCATCCAACCTGACAGAGCTTGAGAGGATCTGCAGAGAAGAATGGGAGAAACTCCCCAAATACAGGTGTGCCAAGCGTGTAGCCTCATACCTAAGAAGAGTTGAGGCTGTAATCACTGCCAAAGGTGCTTCAACAAAGTAGTGAGCAAAGGGTCAGAATACTTATGCAAATGTGATAACATTTGTGCAAACATTTAAAAAATCAGTTTTTGCTTTGTCATTATGGGGTTTTGTGTGTAGATTCATGAGGGATACAAAAAATATCCATTTTAAAACAAGGCTGTAATGCAACAAAATGTGGAAAAAGTCAAGGGGTCTGAATACTTTCAGAATGCACTGTATGTGAGAAACCAGCGTTTGAGGACTATGCTAAATGCTCATCTGCCCAGGGAGACAGCAACCTTACCTTTGTCCAAGGCCAGCTCTGTCTCACTTGACCTCTTGGTTAGCCAGTCCAAGCGGATTATTATTTGTTCAGCTGCAAACTGGGACACTGACTGAGATCACCTTAATTGGCAAAACCTAATGTGCTTATCAGCCAGGCTCAACACCTGGAAAAGGTTTGCTGCTGCCCCCTGGGGGAATAGAGTGTGGAAGTGTACCCTGGATAGTGGGTTTGTCTATATCCTAACACCTTCCCCCCATATCATAACACTTGCAAAGAATCATCAAAGAACCCTTTCTTCGAAAAACTATTCTTAGGATGAAAACGGCTCTTGGTAAAATCCTACCCCTCCGCAAAGAACCCTTTTTTTTCTAAGAGTGTACTGTGTGTGTGGACTCTGGAGTCAGGCCTCAGCGCCCCTTTCGCGACACCATGCAAACTCCCCTGCTGCACAACAACAGCTGCTATCAAGCTACAGAGATAACCAGCCTCAGGTTTCCTAAGCTTGTTTTGTACCTCCCCTTTTCAACCTGATGAATATCTCTCCCCTGGCACACCACCAAGTCTCCTGACAGAGTTGAGACAAGCTGAGGCATTTAGGCTCAAAGTATAGGTCCAATGATACTCAGTAATGTGAGAAGAGATCTGAGTGAATGTCAGGGTTGTAACAGTTTACCCAGCTAGCGCATAAGGTTCTGAGAACCATATGTTTCTTAGAGCCTGGTGAGAGTGTGGTTGCCCTATTTTGCATTCAACTTTCCCATAATATTTCCTACAGGTTTCCTCAAGTGGCCTGCCGAGTGCCACAGCGGTATAAGGCACTGCGTCGCAGTGCTTGAGGCGTCACTGCAGACCTGGGTTCGATCCCAGGCTGTGTCACAGGGGATTTTCTTGCCCCATCACGCTCTAGCAACTCCTTGTAGTAGGAGTAGTCCGCGCACCTGCAAGCTGACTTCGGTCGCCAGCTGGATGGTGTTCCCTCCAACAAATTTGTGCCGCTGGCATCCGGGTTAAGCGAGCAGTGTGTCAAGAAGCAGTGCGGCTTGGCAAGGTCATGTTTCGGAGGACGCATGGCTCTTGACCTTTGCCTCTCCCGAGTCCGTAGGGGAGTTGCAGTGATGGGACAAAACTGTAACTTCCAATTGGGGAGAAAAAAAAGGGGTAAAAGTATAACAATTATTATTTTTAAAAGGTTTCCCCATTTAAAGTCATGTTCAGAGAATGTTAAGAAACAACATTTTTCTGTGGGAATTTCAGTACTTCAGCATAACATTTTCTACAGGTTGTCTTATGGTTCTATTTCAAGTCATGTTCTGAGAACATTAAGAAAACTTTCCATAAAAAAAAACACAAGAAAACATTAGTAACAATCAAAGAATGTTCTAAGAATGTTATTTAAAAACATCTCAGCGTCAACAAAACTCTCTCTATCCTCTGTCTTGTTAAGTGTGTTCTGGGGCTTGTTTCCTTTGAAATAGGGTCTGTTTGAATAGACTAAAATGAACAGATTTTAATGAGTAACAAAAAAAACATGGCATCCTTGTGACGCAGTGGACTAAGTCCATGGATAGAAAGCAGAGAGCTTCAAATCTCACTGATTCCATACCGCAATAAAAAATAAATGTGTTTGCATGATTAATGCCTAAGCAAATGAATGTATGTCTGTGCTTGGAGTTAAAAACAGTTTACCAAAGCTAGCAGGGTAATTAAAAGTATTTTTGAAACATTCTCAGAATGTTATTTACAACCTAGAATTTCCATTCTCAGAATCTACTGGTTTTACCACCCAGATATAATCCTCTCCCAGCTCTTCCCTCGGGTGCCCTATTACCCAGGTCCCCTGTGGGCCCTCCAAGGCAACCAACCCAGAGAATTGTAGGCTATAACCATTTGACTACCACAGCACCCATGACCCATAAAACCACACAACCATTCCTATGCCATATCCAAACCGGACACCCATGCAATTATGTTTGAAGACTATTGATCCACTATTATATCGACTGAATCTTCTGGATTTATCTCATATGACCCACAGCCTGTTGCAGGCCTGCGAGCCCACCTGCCAAGCGTTTGATTGACAGCTGAATAGATCCTGTGTGCACTGAGCCGATGCTCGGAGGGCATCTTGTTTCTCTCGGTCTGTGCGTGCTACGTGATAGCTGGGGTCCTATTCCGTGTCTGAGCGGCCATGCAGCCTCCTCTGCCAAGCAATAAGCGCTGCCCTGAAGCGCGAAGGGGACGAAAGGAAATTACAGGATGCTATCAGCAATTGAGTTCAATTGGGGTTGAATGAACATCATGTAAACCTGAATGGATTTAAACCAAGGAGTGGTTATTTATTTTGCTCCAACATCCTCCAGTTTTCTTCTGGATTTATTCATCCAATATGGGGAAGATGTTTCCAGTTGTGTGCTTTGCGACGATGTTGCTCCAGGGTAAGTCAGTGGCACTTGTGCTGTACTTTGGACATTTTTTGGAAAGCTTTAGGAGTTTAGGCTATGGCAATCTAAAGATTATATTTCTATACATGTATGTCTCGTTTTATATACTATTACCAGGCTATTTCTTCTGACCTAGATCGACATTTTTGCTTTTATAGTTCACAACATAAAATCTTTTTATAAATCCAAGTGCGCTCATTTTACACATTGGATTGTTCGCAGAGGTGGAAAAAGTATTCAATTGTCATACTTGAGTAAAAGTACAAAGTAAAAGTAAATGCTACACATCAAATTCCTTATATTTAGCAAACCGGACGGTACAATTTCGTTTTTGTAATAACTTTTTTTGACAGCCATGGGCACACTCCAACACTCAGACATAATTTACAAAGGAAGCATTTATGTTTAGTCAGTCCACCAGATCAGAGGCAGTAGGGATTACCAGGGACATTCTCCTGATACATGTGTGATTTGGACCTTTTTCCTTTACTGCTTAAGCAATTCAAATTGTAACTAGAACTTTTGGGTGCCAGGGAAAATGTATGGAGTTAAAAGTACATCATCTTCTTTAGGAATGTAGTGAAGTAAAAGTAAAAGTAGTCCAAAATAAATAATATTAAAGTAAAGTACAGATATTCTAAAATCTACATAAATAGTACTTTAAAGTATTTTTTACTTAAGTACTTTACACCACTGATTGTTCGGCATGCCCCTTGGGCACTTCGACCCATGAGTCACACAATCTCCAGACCATACTCTCTCCAAACAAGGTAATCCTTTAATTGGTGCTCAGGTGGATTAAACGGGGTAGCTGTGGAGTGGGGCTTGAACCAGCATTCCATGGGGCCAATATCATGCCACCTGTGCCATTAAGGCTTTGACCCCTCAGAGTCTACACCTATAAAGGGAGACTGCAACAAATAACTTCTATATTCTCCTATCGCAGTGGCTCACTCGGCTCAGGGCCGGTACGCTCAACAGCTGCTCACCGACCTGATGGAGAACTACTCCAACGCCCTGCGGCCGGTGGAGGACACAGACAAAGCCCTGAACGTCACCCTGCAGATCACTCTCTCCCAGATCAAAGACATGGTGAGTCTCAGAGATGACTGACTGTGTCTCGACGATGAGCAGAGCACCACTGGCAATCTATGACTGGCTTCTCTCTCGATGAGGCTTTGACAAAATGTCATCCTTGAACAAATACTTTCAAATATATCAAATATATTGTAGAGAGAGCGATCGTGTACTTTTGATCATAAAGCATTGTGAGAGAAAGGCATCAATTGCCAGTGCTGCTCTGTTCATTGGTAAGACAGTCTAGTCTGCATATAGCATAAAGTCAGTCATCTCTGTGACTCACCTGGTCTTTTACCCAAGCATGAAAGGCATATGCACTGAATCTTTAACATGCACCCGGGCAGGGCAGATCGGTCCGCCAAGATGCCCTCACTGTATTGGTTACCCAGTTGATTGTGTTGGTTCCTCTGTTGATGTGCATGAGAATCAGAAACACCCAGAATTTGCCTTGGTGAGAAGGTGCTGCCAGCAACAGACAATAATTCAACCGAATGCAGACAGAATATACAATACCGGAACAGGGACCATAAACCAAAACTCTGGAGCATAGGCTGATTACAGTGGCAATACACCATTTACAGAGGAGATCTATCTACATAAGCAGGGGGAGGGATGTCGCCATGGTGAATAGATAGTGTTGTGCAGAGGTGCACATCGTGCAATTGCAATTGAGTGCAGATTAGTATTAGAGGTCACTGATGACAAGGTGCAGTGGTCAGCTAGGAGGTCTGAGAGACGTACTGTACCGGCCTACAGTTACTCAGCCGTCTCCTGTTTCAGTCCAGCGGAGGGTAAACCTCCTCCCTTCTGCGTGTCTGTGTGTCTGACTAAGTAACTAAGTGCATCTTGTCCGGTGCACTCTGAAGAGAGACGAGACATCTGTCCTACGGCCTTCATCCTCGTCTCTGTGATGATGTCATCCTGCCACTTGGAAACGCACACAGAACCATTACGCGTGGGTGACCTGTGTGTTCGTGTGTGTATCCGAGTGTGTGTGTAATGGAGGTTCCTTTACTCTCCTTGGTTCCCTGCTTTGGTTAAGCAGTGCATCAGGTTCTGGCAGTGATACTTCCTAAACTGGGTCTTGATTTCACTGTGTCTGACAGCTAGTCTGAGACCTCAGTGGGTTATTGAGTGACAGAGAGGGAGGGAGAGAGAGAGAGAGGAAGAGTGAGAGAAATAGAGAGAGCGAGGAAGAGTGAGAGAAATATATATATATATATATATATATATATATATAGAGAGAGAGAGAGAGAGAGAGAGAGAGAGAGAGAGAGAGAGAGAGAGAGAGAGAGAGAGAGAGAGAGAGGGAGAGAGAGAGATACACATGTACAGTAGCATATTGCCCTTACCTGTGTGTGTCCACATGTCTTGTGTGTGTGTGTGTGTGCATCTGCGGCATCTCTCTCTGTGTGTGTGTGTGTGTGTGTGTGTGTGTGTGTGTGCGCATCTGCGGCATCTCTCTCTGTGTGTGTGTGTGTGTGTGTGTGTGTGTGTGTGTGTGTGTGTGTGTGTGTGTGTGTGTGTGTGTGTGTGTGTGTGTGTGTGTGTGTGTGTGTGTGTGTGTGTGTGTGTGTGTGTGTGTGTGTGTGTGTGTGTGTGTGTGTGTGTGTGTGTGTGTGAACCTGCATCTGTATGTTTATTACTGTGCCTATGTATGCAGGATGAGAGGAACCAGGTATTGATAGCGTACCTGTGGATCCGTCAGACGTGGCACGATGCCTACCTGAGGTGGAACAAGGAGGACTACGATGGCCTGGAGGTCATACGGATCCCCAGCAGCCTGGTGTGGAGGCCTGACCTCGTCCTCTATAACAAGTACGCCCGTACGTCACACAGATATATACAGCCACTGTACCATGATATCGGAATGACTTATTCTATCTAGAAACAACCTCCCTTATTCACAATAATTATTGGTCCATGAATTGGTCATGTATTAATGCAAAGTATATATGTTGAGGAAGGTGGTCCCATAGACAGTAGAAGGATGTTATACTATAGTAATGACATGGAAAGGCGGCAGGTGGCCTAGTGGTCGTTGGGCCTGTAACCGAAAGGTCGCTGGTTCGAATCACCGAGCTGACTAGGTGAACGATCTGTCGATGTGCACTTGAAAAAGCCACTTAACCCTAATTGCTCCTGTAAATCACTGACTAAAATGTCATGTTGTGTTATTACAGTGTGCAGGTACTAGTTTCCCCGTTCTTTCTCAGGGCGGATGATGACTTCTCAGGGCCGCTAGACACGAACGTGGTGCTGCGCTATAATGGGGAGATTACATGGGATGCTCCGGCCATCACCAAGAGCTCCTGTGTGGTGGACGTGTCCTACTTCCCCTTCGACAGCCAGGAGTGCAACCTCACCTTCGGCTCCTGGACATACAACGGCAACCAGGTATACAGGATGGGCATACATCCACAGATGATATATATATATAATATATCTTTTTTTTTTACATTTATTGAACCTTTATTTAACTAGGCAAGTCATTTAAGAACAAATTCTTATTTACAATGACGGCCTACACCGGCCAAACCCGGACGGCGCTGGGCCAATTGTGCACCGCCCTTGTCCTACTGCTTCAGACTACCCTGCCGCAGACAGGCAGACACACACATTCCTTGGTGTGTGGTGATATCATTCTACCACTATCGATGCAGACAAACTCATTGTGTGTGTGTGTGTGTGTATTACACACGTCCTGCTAAAACACTGCTATTACGGTCCCATTATATTTCACCCTCTATTCCTATGTCTCTTCCCAGGTTGACATCGCCATGGGCATGGACAGCGGGGACCTGTCTGATTTCGTGGAGAACGTTGAATGGGAATGCCACGGCATGCCGGCCACCAAGAACGTCATTATGTACGGCTGCTGCTCCGACCCCTACCCTGACATCACCTACACCGTCCTGCTCCAGCGCCGCTCCTCCTTCTACATCTTTAACCTTCTCCTGCCTTGCTTCCTCATCTCCTTCCTGGCTCCGCTGGGCTTCTACCTGCCGGCTGACTCTGGGGAAAAGGTGTCCTTGGGGGTCACCGTGTTGCTGGCCCTGACTGTCTTCCAGCTCATGGTGGCCGAGAGTATGCCGCCGTCTGAGAGTGTGCCACTTATTGGTGAGCGTGTACGCACCCCCCCCCGCGTCTCTTAGTCTTTCTCTAACTCTCTCACCCGCACACACCCCGCTAATCTCATACACACGTTGCGTCTCATACACCAGTGCATCTCATACACACGTTGCGTCTCATACACCAGTGCATCTCATACGCACGTTGCGTCTCATACACCAGTGCATCTCATACACACGTTGCGTCTCATACACCAGTGCATCTCATACACACGTTGCGTCTCAGTGCATCTCATACACAGTGCATCACCAGTGCATCTCATACACACGTTGCGTCTCATACACCAGTGCATCTCATACACACGTTGCGTCTCATACACCAGTGCATCTCATACACACGTTGCGTCTCATACACCAGTGCATCTCATACACACGTTGCGTCTCATACACCAGTGCATCTCATACACACGTTGCGTCTCATACACCAGTGCATCTCATACACACGTTGCGTCTCATACACCAGTGCATCTCATACACACGTTGCGTCTCATACACCAGTGCATCTCATACGCACGTGCTGTACATGTGCATGAACTCATTTTTCCCTCTCCTGTATGTCACAGGAAAGTATTACATTGCCACCATGACGATGATCACAGCCTCCACAGCTCTCACCATCTTCATCATGAACATCCACTTCTGTGGGGCCGAGGCCAAACCCGTCCCCCACTGGGCCAAAGTCCTCATCATCGACTACATGTCCAAGATCTTCTTTGTCTACGAGGTGGGAGAGAACTGTGCCACTGCCACCTCTTCCTCCTCCTCCTCCTCCTCCTCCTTTCCTCATCACATTTTGGCCAGGACGATGTCCACCAACCCAACTTCAGCCCCCACCGCCAGGCCAATGGGAAGCCGGGGGGCAACAGCGGGCGAGAGAACCAGTACCGCCACAAACACCCCAGACCCCAGACTCCTGGACCTCAACGTCACCCCAAGCCCCGACACCAACACCACATCACCAGAGACGAGAAGAACCATCTCTCCAGCTCCAAATACGAGGGCTTTGAGTCCAACAGGAACCTCCCCCTGGGGGACTGCTGCAAGGAGGCTCCGCCCTGCTGTCCGGAGGATGAAAAGACAGCCGTGGTCGCTGCTGCGGTGGCCTCAGTAACCTTTGGCCCCTGTGTGTTCTGTAGTCACGGCAGCAGCTTACCCGGGGTGGACTCCAAGCTGGTGCGGAACGTGGAGTACATTGCCAACTGCTTCCGGGAGCAGAGGGCCACCTGCGCCAAGGGGGCGGAGTGGAAGAGGGTTGCCAAGGTGATGGACAGGTTCTTCATGTGGATCTTTTTCATTATGGTCTTCCTCATGAGCATTCTGATCATCGGCAAGGCACCATGACAATGCTGGCTACCCACGTGTTGTTATTGGAGACTGTTCTGCGTACGGTTTCCCAAAAGCATCTTAAGGCTAAGTTCTTTGTTAGAACCATATGATCCTATGGTTCTAAGATAAACTATGGTTCTAAGATAAACTTAGCCTGGTGCTTTTGGGAAACCAGGCCCTGTTCTTTTGTTCATCAAGAGAGCATGTTCATGTATATTATGTGTGTAATATGTCTTACTGATGAAACTAAAGAAGGTGCAAAGAGAGATGGCTATTTTGATAGATATCTATGTTATTTCCTCATTTCTGTTAACCTTATTGGAGTTTTAACATTTCGACAAATGCATTGTGGAGGAAAAACTATATTGCACTCATGATCAATGTCCTGATTATCATAAGCACGATCAGTTACTGAAGTTTGTCAATTCATTTCACTCTTTCTTTTCATCTCTGTGCAGAAAATATGTTATATATTTTTTTAAACATAGCAAATACTGTGTATAAGTAAACTCAAATATCACTACAAGTGTATACTATACTGTGTGTGAATGAACAGCACACTCCATACACCCTCCCCATACTAATATCACCACATGTCCCCACTAAATAACAACATTAGAACTGTCACGTATCACTGACCAGTCTGAAATCAGACTCCAGGGGCTTCAGCGACAAATGACCCGCTCCGGATCCACACGGCCGGAATCATTTTTCACTTCAAAATCATGCAGTGAATAGTTAATGACTGCTTTGTTTCCAAACAGGCACTGTAAAGATGTAAGGTAATATGGAACATAAATTATGCAACACAATGAGTTTGCCCCCTCCAACAACACATACCAACATCCAGGTGTGTGTGTGTGTGTGTGTGTGTGTGTATACTGTTTACTTTGGACTCGTCTGCACACCTCATAGAAGCAGTCAACCACTCAAAGGACAAAGTATTTGACCAGAGTGCCTCCCTTATTTGTCCCTATGGATCCTTGTATAGTTTTGAGTTTTTACTTGCAGAATTTCCGCTACTACCTTGTATGTCCAGCAGAGGGCAGACATCTCTCACCAATTATCCCCTTGAACGGCACAGAAAATAGGAGACAGTGAATTTGAAATCAGATGTCATTACAACAGCCACCTTTAATACTTTACACATCGATAATAAAAAGCGAATGTTGATTGTAAAATAAAGATCTGATCATTACATTTCATTTTGAGTGAATATAGAGTGGAGGATTATGGATGCATAACCAACCGGTGTTAAGGAAACTAGTTCATCATCATAACTGATACTAAATCTGTCTCTTGAACCTATCCGCTGACATTAATGAGAACCTGAGTTCACTCAGACAAGGAAGCCTGAGCAGTCATCATCCTCTTTAGGGAAGTGATTGTCATGCTGAGTCGGAGAGTGAAATCTCTCACATTTGCATACTGGGGAAGCCTGTCTCTGGTCCTATTAGTGTACGGTGAGCCGCCTGGCCCGATGCATGCTATGATCACCCCAGGAGACAGTGAGAAGTGGGAAACATGTAATTTGCACAGACAGGAGCGCGGCTTGGGAGAGACTGCTGGGGAAATTGCCAGGGTCTTTTTTATTTCACTTAAAGAAGGCTGGGGGAGCCTATCACCACCTGTCTGCATGCTGCACAGGGGATGGATCATCATGATATGGACTGTCTCATGCTTCATGACGCGATTGTTCATTATTGTACGGTTAAGGACCTGAAGTTAAAAAGTGGCATTCTGATTACTAATTAATGACTCGTCATCATTTAGCAATGTAATAAACATTAGTGATGCGCTGGTTGACTGAATCAAAATAAAACAAGGCATACAAAAATCCATAAATATGTCATTCCTGTGCAATTCATATCTATCGGTTAAATTGATATTTTTCTTTCATAAAAAAAAAACCTGGCGTTAGTGCGTAGCCTAAGCTTCAGGGCCTAACTGTAGCGCGCCAAATACACACCAATTGCCAAATGCTTTGGGGAACTTGGGAAGACAACGTCAACGTTAACGTTAAAGTTGTAAAAGAGGATGATAGCAGGGCCTGCTATGCTATGCGTGATGATTGTGAGGTGCTATGCAGTCTACTGTTCCGGTGGGTTCATTGAATAACAGTCTGTAATCTGGACACTGACTGTATCTATAACCTCTCACATTAGGTACTATAATATTAACTCCTGCATTTCTTCTGGTAAAAAAAACAAATGTCAATTTCGACTGAGGAGTATTTTTCTCCCGTCATACGGGAGTAATAAAGGCCTACTTCACTAATTTTGTGGGATTTTTCTGTTGTTGATATATATAAATATATATACAGTGGGGCAAAAAAGTATTTAGTCAGCCACCAATTGTGCAAGTTCTCCCACTTAAAAAGATGAGAGAGGCCTGTACATTTAATCATAGGTACACTTCAACTATGACAGACAAAATGAGAAAACAAATCCAGAAAATCACATTGTAGGATTTTTAATGAATTTATTTGCAAATTATGGTGGAAAATAAGTATTTGGTCACCAACAAACAATCAAGATTTCTGGCTCTCACAGACCTGTAACGTCTTCTTTTAGATGCTCCTTTGTCCTCCACTCATTACCTGTATTAATGGCACCTGTTTGAACTTGTTATCAGTATAAAAGACACCTGTCCACAACCTCAAACAGTCACACTTCAAACTCCACTATGGCCAAGACCAAAGAGCTGTCAAAGGACACCAGAAACAAAATTGTAGACCTGCACCAGGCTGGGAAGACTGAATCTGCAATAGGTAAACAGCTTGGTTTGAAGAAATCAACTGTGGGAGCAATTATTAGGAAATGGAAGACATACAAGACCACTGATAATCTCACTCGATCTGGGGCTCCACGCACGATCTCAAAATGATCACAAGAATGGTGAGCAAAAATCCCAGAACCACACGGGGGGACCTAGTGAATGACCTGCAGAGAGCTGGGACCAAAGTAGCAAAGCCTACCATCAGTAACACACTACGCCGCCAGGGACTCAAATCCTGCAGTGCCAGACGTGTCCCCCTGCTTAAGCTAGTACATGTCCAGGCCCGTCTGAAGTTTTCTAGAGAGCATTTGGATGGTCCAGAAGAAGATTGGGAGAATGGCATATGGTCAGATGAAACCAAAATATAACTTTTTGGTAAAAACTAAACTCGTCGTGTTTGGAGGACAAAGAATGCTGAGTTGCATCCAAAAAAACACCATACCTACTGTGAAGCATGGGGGTGGAAACATCATGCTTTGGGGCTGTTTTTCTGCAAAGGGACCAGGACGACTGATCCGTGTAAAGGAAAGAATGAATGGGGACATGTATCGTGAGATTTTGAGTGAAAACCTCCTTCCATCAGCAAGGGCATTGAAGATGAAACGTGGCTGGGTCTTTCAGCATGACAATGATCCCAAACACACCGCCCGGGCAACGAAGGAGTGGCTTCGTAAGAAGCATTTCAAGGTCCTGGAGTGGTCTAGCCTGTCCAGATCTCAACCCCATAGAAAATCTTTGGAGGGAGTTGAAAGTCCATGTTGCCCAGCAACAGCCCCAAAACATCACTGCTCTAGAAAAGATCTGCATGGAGGAATGGGCCAAAATACTAGCAACAGTGTGTGAAAACCTTGTGAAGACTTACAGAAAACGTTTGACCTCTGTCATTGCCAACAAAGGGTATATAACAAAGTATTGAGATAAACTTTTGTTATTGACCAAATACTTATTTTCCACCATAATTTGCAAATAAATTCATTTTAAAATCCTACAATGTGATTTTCTGGATTTCTTTTCTCATTTTGTCTGTCATAGTTGAAGTGTACCTATGATGGACATTACAGGCCTCTCTCATCTTTTTAAGTGGGAGAACTTGCACAATTGGTGGCTGACTAAATACTTTTTTGCCCCACTTTATATATATTTGTATTACTATTTATTTCATTTTGATTTATCAGGGGGTGCTGTAGCACCCTAGGTACCCCTACTTCCCGCTGCTATGCTAATATCCATGGACAAGATAGTGTTAATGTGACCCCATACAGTAGGTCCTGCTAAAGACGATCGCAGGCAAAGACATATATATAAACCAACCTGATTGCAGAGGGCTCCTCCATATCGTACGAAAGTAACAAAATGCTGGCAGTTGAACATCAAATCATAGCCGTCTAAGAAGATCACTCAAATTCTGTCACATTTGTGCATCGGGAGACGTAGGGCATTGATGTGTGTTGTTACCAATCCTGATTTTTCCTGTTGAAATTTTGCTTTCAGAAATGTGTTGTAGGCGAAGAACTTGTCATTAAGAAAGAAGGCCTCATTCAGCAGTTGTTCTCTGTTCAATAAAAAATATTGAGACAATAAATGCAACCTTAACATCAGCAGGTGTCAGGTATGTGCGTACTGGTAGCGAAGTCAGGTGCAGGAGAGCAGAGATTTGTGAACAGGCGCACACTTTATTGAGGCAAAAGTGCAAAACGCGCAAAACAGTCACAAGAATTATGTTTAACAATAAACATCTTTGTGAAAAACCACGGGAAAAAAAACATACCAGTCTGGCGTGTCAACAACAAACACGTAACACAAACAATCTTACACAAAGAGATGATGGGGAACAGAGGAATAAATACATGTAGATTGATTGGGGAATGAAAACCAGGTGTGCAGGGAACAAGACAAAACAAATGGATACATGAAAAATGGAGCGCGATGGCTAGAAAGCCGGTGACATCAAGTCAGAGGAAACTTCGGCAGAAGTCGTGACAGCAGGCCTAATGTTACATAGGATGCCACCTTTCCAACAAGTCAGTTCAACAAATTTCTGCTCTGCTCTGCTCGAGCAGCCCCGGTCAACTATAGAGCTATATTTTATTCCATTTAATTTTTTTTATATAGATTATATTTTATATTTATACAATTGCACAGAGAAAGAGAATTTGTTTAACGAGTAACATACAAACATTTTAAGGAACAGATCAAAATTCCTTTCAAAACCTCACCTTGTGAGGATAATGGCACTGAGCCTTTAAAATATATATATATTTTAGGAGGGAGAACACATTGGGTGGGATCTTAGACCATTCAAAGATACAAAATCCTCCCGATCCTTGATATCCTTTGTCCGCGCAAGTGATAATTCGGGTACAGCCTCTGTAATGATTGATTTGTAAAAATCAAATCGAACATGAATTTAAAAGCTCATTTAAAGTTTGATTTGATTTAGTCCTACTCTTTAGCTTTGATTTTTTGGTTGAGATGGAGACGTGAATCCAACATATGAATTATTAATTTGTAAACAAACTGGAATTAAAGCCAAACTAAGTCAGTGGCAGAGATGGAACTGTCCAAGCAGAAGATGCAGTGCACATCTCATTCAAATGTTGATATTTGGTTGCATTGGCAAACACGATCCAATATTACAAAATAGCATTACATTTGAAATCAACCAGAGGTAGAAACCCTAGGTTAATATACAGTATATTGTCTATTTTTAGTTGAATCCTGGGTTGAATTGAAACAATAGCTGTTGATGACTTTGCGTTGTAAAATAGTTTGTATTTGTTTGCGTTGACAACCAAACACAATTCAATATCACGTTTGAAATACAGTAAATAGCAGAAAGTTAAGGCTATCTTACTAACTCATGTAACGTTCAACCTTAAAAGGAGGCTACAGTAGCTATACATGTCTTCTTATGTAATCATGTAAAGCGTCTATGTTCAAGTCAGCATGCATAGGTCATCGCAGGGTCTGTGGCGATCTTCACAATTGCTGTAATAATTTGCATAGAATCTCGAACGGCATTTGATCACTTGCGCTTTGTACTTTGACTGTCATCTCAACTGAAATCCAGGTAATTTGGTTCTGCTATTAGATGAAGCACAGTGATAACATATTCATATTTTGGATAAAATAAATGTATTTACATTTAAAATGATCTGTGCTTTTAAATTTTAAACCACCTCATGCTGAACTTCGGCAAGACGGAGCTGCTCTTCCTCCCGGGGAAGGACTGCCCGTTCCATGATCTCGCCATCACGGTTGACAACTCCATTGTGTCCTCCTCCCAGAGCGCTAAGAACCTTGGCGTGATCCTGGACAACAAACTGTCGTTCTCAACTAACATCAAGGCGGTGGCCCGTTCCTGTAGGTGCATGCTCTACAACATCCGCAGAGTACGACCCTGCCTCACACAGGAAGCGGCGCAGGTCCTAATCCAGGCACTTGTCATCTCCCGTCTGGATTACTGCAACTCGCTGTTGGCTGGGCTCCCTGCCTGTGCCATTAAACCCCTACAACTCATCCAGAACGCCGCAGCCCGACTTGTTCAACCTTCCCAAGTTCTCTCACGTCACCCCGCTCCTCCGCTTTCCACTGGCTTCCAGTTGAAGCTCGCATCCGCTACAAGACCATGGTGCTTGCCTACGGAGCTGTGAGGGGAACGGCACCTCAGTACCTCCAGGCTCTGATCAGGCCCTACACCCAAATAAGGGCACTGCGTTCATCCACCTCTGGCCTGCTCGCCTCCCTACCACTGAGGAAGTACAGTTCCCGCTCAGCTCAGTCAAAACTGAATGGTGGAACAAACTCCCTCATGACGCCAGGACAGCGGAGTCAATCACCACCTTCCGGAGACACCTGAAACCCCACCTCTTTAAGGAATACCTAGGATAGGATAAAAATCCTTCTCACCCCCCTCCCCCCTTAAAATATTTAGATGCACTATTGTAAAGTGGTTGTTCCACTGGATGTCATAAGGTGAATGCACCAATTTGTAAGTCGCTCTGGATAAGAGCGTCTGCTAAATGACTTAAATGTAATGTAAATGTAAATGGTTGAAAGCGCAGTGATAGACATTTGGGTGTCAACTAAACCAAAAATCAGACACTGTTTTGGAAAACCTCCCTGGTCTTTGTAGTTGAATCTGTGCTTGAAATTCACCACTTCACTGAGAGACCTTACAGATAATTATATGTACAGAAATGAGGTAAACATTCAAAAATCATATGAACCACTATTACTGTCCCTGCAACTTATCATGTGACGTGTTAAGCACATTTTTACTCCTGAAAGTATATAGGACTGCCATAACAAGTGGGTTGAATACTTACTTGATTTGATTTCAGCTTAAATGTTTTATTAATCTGTAAAAATGTCTAAAAACAAAATTCCACTTTTGGGGTACTGTGTGTAGACAGTCAGTGGCACAAAATCTCAATTGGATCTATTTTAAATTCAGGCTGTAACATTACAACAAGTGGAAAAAGTCAAACAAATGGTTAATAACAAGAGAGAGGTAGATTCCCACAGCAGAGTATCTTCTAAGGCTGCATTTGGCTGAAACCAGGGTTGAAGTCACTCTTCAGGAACGGGGGAGGTGATGACATGTTGAAGTTGGCAAGCCATCACGGTTTGTGGAGCTTGTGATGAGGATGCTGAAAGCCACACTCCTTCATTTGGAAATACCGTTAGACTGAGCCAACAACACAACTGTTAACAATGGATTGACCCCATCGTCACTCACATGGCCACCTTCGTTTTTTGGTGATCTGAGGGAGAACTGCACATTTTTTTCAAACACCCTCACGAGCACAGGGAAGAGAATACTTATCTCCCGTGCTACTGAATGGGTTCGGAACATTTCAGCCGTTTTTTTACCCTGAATGAGCACCTGAATAAACTTTGCAATGACAGGAATGACCCTTTTTGTGACAACTTTGATTTGCTGTGGGAGCAACAAGCACTTTTAAAAAGAAACGGGATTCACCCTAACCGCAGTGGTTCCGGGATTATTTCCAGCAACATCGCAAACTGTTTTAGAGACTGACAGACGTGGTCTGGTCATGCTCCAGTCCTCCCTGTCAGAATGAGCAACAGATGATTAAGAAAGCATATCAACTCCTGTAGAAATGGCACTATGGTTATTCATCTCGGCCTTCATGTGAGTTTATACATACTGTTATCTCCTACCATTCTGATAGATTCGAGACTGTCAGAAAACGTGGTTACATTTCTCGGGAATGACTTCATCACTGAGCGCATAGTTAATTGCATGTTTCTCACTGAAACATGGCTGTCATCAGACTGTAGTGCCGCTCTTATTGAAGCCTCTCCTCAGACTACAGCTTTTCATACTCTGAACTATTGTCTATTGTCCTTGAGAACTAAGATAAAATCATTGTGTTGGGCGATTTTAATATTCATGTTGACAAAGAGACTGGCTCCAAGGTCATTGAATTGATTAATCTTTTGAGCTCTATGGACTTTATCCAACATGTTACTATGCACACCCATAACCGCGGCCATACTCTGGACCTGGTTATTACCAAGGGGCTTTCTATGAACATATCCTCTATTGTTGATGTTGCTTTATCTGATCACCACTGTGTATTTTTTTATTACATTGTTGCCCATAGCACATGGTAATACTGAATGCATAATTGAGAAACACTATCTTACTTCTGAAGTTGATGCAAATTGTATTGAATGTATGAACAATACTCCACCACCTATTCTGCCTTTCTTTTGTGATGATTTAGTTGATAACTTTAATAACAAATTAAGGGAGGGTAACCATTGATGCCATAACTCCAGTAAAGTTGAAAAAGGCCACATCCAAACGAGGATCCCCTTGGATGAGTGAGGAAACTAAGAAATTAAAGAGAAATTGCAAAAAGGCAGAGTGGAAGTGGAGAAAGTCAAAGTTGCAGGTCCATTATGATATTCTGAGAGAGCAACTTGGCATATACAATCCTTTCGGAAAGTATTCAGACCACTTCACTTTTTCCACATTTTGTTACGTTACAGCCTTATTTTCAAATGTATTTGTCACGGTTGCCTAGAACCAACCTAGGCAACCATAGACTTACATAAACACCTAGACTAGGGAACACCACATAAACATACGAAACCCCTAGACCAGAGAAAACACAAATCTCCCATGTCACACCCTGACCTAACCAAAATAATAAAGAAAACAAAGATAACTAAGGCCAGGGCGTGACAGTATTAAATAAAAAATATACCTCATCAATCTACACACGATAGATACCGCATAATGACAAAGAGAAAAATGTTTTCAAATGTTAAAAAAACTCAAACAGAAATAACTTATTTACATAACTATTCCGACCCTTTGCTGTGAGGCTCAAAATTGAGCTCAGCTGTTTCCATTTATCATCAAAAAGTGAAAGGGTCTGAATACTTTCCGAATGCACTATATAACAAGGCAATTAGAAATTCCAGAAGGGCTCATTTTTCTAACTTCATCACTATTAATCAGAATATTTAGAGAGCGCTCTTCTCGACAATTGATGGCCTGATAAGTCCTACCCCTGCAAACCTATGTGAACTTTCCTCCACATCTAAATGTGAGGAGTTTACAGCACACTTCAGAGATAAGACAACCAACAATAGGCTGGGTATGAGTCAAGCAAGACCTGATGAGAAGTTTGACATGTGCCCTTTAGTTAAAGTGGTAAATGATCTTCGAGCCAACACAGATGCCAAACAGCTCTCTGTCCTTAGATTAAAGTGTTGCATTCAACACTGTTGACCATGATGTCCTCCTGGACAGGTGGGTTGGCCTCTCCGGTGCCGTTCTAAATGGTTTTAGGTCTTATTTAACCGGTCGAGAGTTTTTTGTCACCCTTGGTGAACATAACTCAGAGAGAATACATATCACATGTGGCGTTCCACAAGGTTAGATTTTGGGTCCGGTACTGTTCAGTTTATATATGTTACCCCTTGGCAGCACTATCAGAAAGCACGGCATTGATTTTCACTGCTACGCAGACGATACACAACTTCACATTTCTATGTCACCACAGAGGATTTTAATACAACTTCCTTCAGCTAAACTAAGACAAGACCGCAGTACTTATTGTTGGAACCAAAGCAGAGAGAGGAAATCTAGCCGCACATTTGAGCAAAAAAGATAAAACACCAGGTTAAAAAACCCAGGTGTTATTTTAGATTCTCAACTCAATTTCGAATCACACATTAGGAATGTGACCAAAATAGCTTTTTACAACTTGAGTTTTTCTCTCAGTCTGTTTCTCTCTCAGGCTGATACAGAGTGACTCATCCATGTTTTTATTACAAGCAGGCCTGACTACTATAATGCTCTCATGGATGGTCTACCCAAGAAAGTCATTGTTCACCTACAAAACATACAGAATGCTGCAGCACGGGTACTGACCAATTTTTTACACCAATTTTAAGGTCTCTGCACTGGCTGCCTGTGAGTTTTTATAATTCATTTTAAGATTATTCTATTGGTTGGTCAATAAATAGACGTTCTTGTGCACCCCAATACATATCAGATATGCTTTAAGTTATGTACCCAGAAGGTCCCTCAGGCCCTCAGGTACTGGCCTTTTAACTATTCCAAAGCCTAGGACTAAGAGGCATGGAGAGGCAGCCTTTAGTTATTATGCCCCCTGCCTCTGGAATAGCCTGCCAGAGAACCTGGAGGGGGGGGGGGGTGGACATGACTGTGGACATGTTTAATAGATCTCTTAAATCACATCTTTTTAGCTTTGCTTTTCCTTAGTGTGCTTTTTAGTTGCTCAGTTTGTGTCATTATTTTGTTATTTGTCTTATGTTTTATGATTTATGATTATGATTTAACTGTTTCATGCACTAGGCCTAATAGTGCAGTGATTCGTCAAATTTGGAAGCCTTTGCATTAATAGCTGGGAAATTGTTGATTTTGCAACAACAAAAAATAGGATCGCAGAATCGCAAAATCCTGGATGAACTGGCAAATGCATCCCAGAACATTTTCACACGCAAATAACCATTGGTTTATTTTTACATGATACATCTGTCCTTCTCAAGTTCTTGACTCAAAGGCAGAATGAGAGTTCATCAGAGCGGTCAGCACGCAGTCTCTTTCAACAAGATGGCAAATTCAGCACTCTTCATAGTGTGCGACTTTCTTTCTTTTTATACATCTGTTAGTCAGCACCTCTACAAACGTTTTTGGATTTGCATTGGCTCATGCTTTTTAATAGGAAAGCTGCACCATCAGAATGCAATTTAGTGAGGGCCCAAAACAATGACAAATGTTTTTTTAAACTTTTATTGTGAAACACTATAATTCCATTACTGCAGACGTATTTTGGACATTTTCTGAAATTATAATGCAACAATGTTCCAGGAAGCTCCTTTAAAAAATGGGAGTTTTAACAAGGGTAGCTTTATAATGTATAAATGTAATGTTATCAAAAAGCTGTATACTAGAAACGTATTCCAGACCGGTTTGCAAGTTTGTACGTTTTTATGGCTTTTCAAGTAATGCTGTATACAGTAAATAGTGTTCCAAATAATAATAATAACTATAAAAAAGTCTGAAATATGTTCAAGATTTAAAATGTGACCGCTGAAGCAATTATTAGGATTATTAGGCATGTGTCCCCCAATGATGATCTATTATAATGTGAAGATAGTCCACTAACAATGGAAATATACCGAACAGAAATATAAACGCAACATGCAAAAATTCCAAAGATTTTACTGAGTTGCAGTTCATATAAGGAAATAAGTCAATTGAAATTAATTAATTAATTTGGCCCTAATCTATGTATTTCACCTGACTGGGCAGGGGCCTTAGTGGGCATAGGCCCACCCACTTGGCAGCCAGGCCCACCCACTTGGGAGCCATGCCCAGTCAATCAGAATGAGTTTTTCCCTTTATTACAGACAGGAATACTCCTCAGCACCCTCATCCATCCCCCCTCAGACGATCCCGTAGGTGAAAAAGCCGGATGTGGAGGTCCTGGCCTGGTGTAGTTACACGAAGTCTGCTGTTGTGAGGCCCGTTGAACATACTGCCAAATTCTCTAAAATGACGTCGGAGGCGGCTTATGGTAGAGAAATTAACATAAAAATATCTGGCAACAGCTCTGGTGGACATTCCTGCAGTCAGTATGCCAATTGCACGCTCCCTCAAAACTTGAGACATCTGTGGCATTGTGTTGTGTGACAAAACTGCACATTTTAAAGTGGCCTTTTATTGTACAAAGCAAAAGGTGCATCTGTGCAATGATCATGCTGTTTAATCACCTTCTTGATATGCCACACCTGCCAGGTGGATGGATTATCTTGGCAAAGGAGAAATGCTCACTAACAGGGATGTAAACAAATGTGTGCTCAAAATGTGAGTGACACTTTACAAACGTTGCATTTACGTTTTTGCTCATTCTAGCCCGTGAGAGGGAAGATATGCACAGCTTGCAAACAATTTTTTTCTCAAAGTTTCCAGGTGCGTCAACTTATATCAATACAATTCTAACAACATAATAATTACGAAACTTCTATTAGATCAAATAAGTACTAAATTAGTATTCACATTTTTGCTTACCAAATTAGACACTGTTATATACACCTCCATAAAAAAATACCCACTTTGTCTTCTTATTGCTGTATTCTCGCGCCGACAGATTTTGGGCGTAGTTAATCCTCTCGCTTTGCCCCTTCCTCTCTGGCGTAGCGTAGTTTCGGGGATGCCTTGGCTGATGAAGGAGACTGGGTGCCACCTATTACCACTGCCAGGTTTTGGGTCCGGGATGGAGGCCATGGGGGAAAGCAATGAAATGCCAGAAAAGGGGATTAGACTAGAGAGATAGTAGGCTATGCTATGGCAAATTTGATAAAAAATTCAAGTCGTGTCTTTGTTACTGAAATGTAGGTATTCTTATCTGTCAAATTGAACGTAGTGGGATACTACTGCATAAATCTTGGATTCCAGGAAATTAGCATATAGTTACCATGGCGATGGAAGCTCGCTGATCCAATGAGTTCCACAATAATACTGCTAGCTACTTGGGGAAGTTTTCTGCTTACTTCTAGCAAGCTAGCTAGCTTTTTAATTTTCTAGTAGATCTACCGTGTCTCACTTTTGAGAGTGAAACGACAATCTTTCTTTCCAGTATTTTTTTATTGCCAAGTTATAGAACATCTCCAGGAGTCCGCCCATCGCGAAAAGAGGACAGCCAGATTGTAGGTGCTCAGGTTAGGTCTCACTGCTGGTCACGTAGCCCAAACATCTGCTTCGACATAAGGAAATATGACTGTGCTTGCTGCTGGCTAATGGATACCTGAGACAGAAAAGTTCTGAAGACGTCTCCCCCTCTGAAGGTAAAGACCGCAACCACTATACCGTGCGTTTACTATTCAAGAAAACCGTACTGTATGTAGCCTACCATTTGTCTCTAATTGTTGTTAACACATTTCAGCAGCAGCGTTGCAATTGTACAATTAGAAGCCTGTCTTTTTTTGTCATTATTGTCTCTGTGTCATAAGTAGTAGTAGTAGTCCTGGTGGTTTATTATTATACTTTTATAAAAACTTTTTTGGACATAATTTTGTATATAATTTCTTGGCTTGAACCCTTAACTCACAGCTACAGTGTGTCTCCAGTGTACAGTATGTGGGTGTTTTTGTCTTTTCAGGGCCTGAGTGGAGGGAACGGAGTTGGGTCGTGTTCTTGAGGTGAGCCTTGGTAGACCAGGCAACCATAACAAGATGGTGAAGAAAAACACAGGACACTCACGACGGTCGTCCATATCCAAGACTGCTGGTGGCTCCCAGATATCCAGCCTCAAAGACTTGAGCCTGCTGGATGGATCTGGCCTTGGGCAGGAGGAGACCCCAGAGCTGCCTCCAGAACCCCCCACACCTGACGAGAGCCACTTGGGCTTCCCAGACCCTGTCTATCTGCTGGCGGCAGTCATCTTTCAGAACACTCACCTGGAGAAGCCTGCTGCCCACCGATTAGTCAGTTATGGCAAGCGGGCGGGGCTGCCCCTGCCTGAGGCCAAGGATGAGGCGTACCAACGCAGCTCGTATGAGCTGGCCTTCAACACACTCAAATGTAAGTGAACAGCAGAGAGGACTGTAGGCTATGGGGAAATGTATACTTAGAAAGGTTTTCCATCCTTCCTCCTTCATTCTATATTTTCCTCCTTAATTGACTGCAGTATGTACGTATGTATGATGGGTCCCCATTCCGCTGCATATGATTGGACGTGGTTATCTTGAGCCACGCATGCAAGAGAAAAGCAACGAAAGCAAACAAACGGCCATTTGAAAATGAGAATGAATAGTGTTAGGGACATTAATTGACAGGTGGGATTGAATCCTGATAGATTGATGGAGGGAAAAGTGCAGGAGAAAATCCATTTGAATGGCCATGGGGAATTCAGTGGGATGTTACACATAATATATATATATATATATCTGTGAAACCAAGGACGGGGGTGCAGGTCTGCGGCTGCCAAACACACAGGGCGTGTAATCACCATGGCGTTAAGGGAGGGGAAGGTTAGAGGACTGTCAGTGCAGCCCAGGAGATGGAATCGATTTCTCCTGCTCTACCCATGTGAGAGGGGCTTTCATCTCTCTAGATTAGGCTTGCTTGTTGAGGTCCGGGTTTGCATATCAGACTAACTCGAGCTCCATTGCTTCCCTGCTGCAACTGTAAAAGTGGTTGTGAGAGCAGGAGTTACGTTTCCTGGCTACCCCAGACTCCTTGCTCCGGCCAAACGTTACGCCACACCCACAGACGTTAGTTTCTTCTCTGTAGTGAATCTGGATCTGAGTACCTTCCCCGAATAATGGGGGAGGTATAACTGATAACTGATGTTGGGCGATTTGGCCTGGCTCACAGTCAGCGTTCCAATTCATCCCAAAGGTGTTTGATGGGGTTGAGGTCAGGGCTCTGTGCAGGCCAGTGAAGTTCTTCCACACCAATTCCGACAAACCATTTCTGTATGGACCTTGCTTTGTGCACAGGGGCATTGTCATGCTAAAACAGGAAAGGGCCTTTCCCAAACTGTTGCCACAAAGTTGGAAGCACAGAATCGTCTAGAATGTCATTGTACGCTGTAGTGTTAAGATTTCCCTTCACTAGAACTAAGGGGCCAAGCCCGAACCATGAAAAACAGCCCCAGACCATTATTTTCATCCACCAAACTTTACAGTTGGCACTATGCATTCGGGCAGGTAGTGTTCTCCTCGGCAGAAAATAGCCGAACTGACTCGTTGAAAAGTTGGCATCCTATGATGGTGCCACATTCTAATGTCAATGTTTGTCTATGGAGACTGCATGGCTGGGTGCTCAATTTTATACACCAGTCAGCAACGGGTGTGGCTGAAATAGCCAAATCCACTCATTTCAAGGGGTGTCCACATACTTCTGTATATATATAGTGTATGTGGCGAACTACAGAACATTTGAAGAATTTAGTATGAGTCGTCAGGCTAGAAGGTCAAAGGTCATACAACAAAATAGGGCACGCCGTGTTGGATGGAAGAGGTCTGAGATCCTATCTTAACTCTATATTTAGTATAGTATCGCTTGTCTCTATTCATTTCTATGGCTTGGAGTCCTTATTTCCAGATGAAAAAATAGATAAGTCGATTTTTTTCTCTCTCATTTCAATCCCATTTTTTGTTTAATAAGTGATATGTTATCAGTTCCACCTAATTCTGATTCTCTCCGTCTTACCTACTCTCATATCCCTGGAATGAGTTCATTTGGGGAGCACCAGATAGTGGGATAATGTTCTGGAAATAAAAATGTACAGCAAATGAACGAGGCATTGACTAGCAGAGGCTGACGTTGGGTAATACAATAATAACCTCAGATGAGTCACGTTTTTCTCCCCCCTAATTTTAGTCGTTTACAATTTGGATGTGGCTCACTGTTTATAATGGGACGTAAATACAATGTCTGCGGCAGAATTCATTTGCAAAATAAGGACATTTTCTGGCTGGTCGATAGAATGTCCGTCGTTATTACAAAAGACAAATGGAGGCGGATCACTACATTGTAATTGTGCCTGAACTGTGTCAATGCTGTCCTATTGTAGCCAAGATTGCTTGGTGTGGTGAAGATGTACACAGTCTATTTGTCTGGCACATCAGATTCGGTCACATTTGTTGCGTAAAAAAACCAAAATGCTAACCAATGAAACGACACAGCTGTGAAAGAGGCCTTAATCTCCCCCACTGTCCTCCGAGGAGCGGGATGACTTCAGGTTGCAGAGATCAATATATACAACACACTGGATGCATCTTACACGTACAGCCTGGGAATGACAATGATCCAACATCGAGCTGAGGTCAGTTGTTAAAAAATAAATTTAAAAAAAGCTTAGGCAGCGAAAACCCGGCGAGCAAAATGCCAATGAGACCTTGTATTGATCATGTGATTCTAACTCTTATCCATTCGAATCAAAAGTAGCCCTAAACCCCGTAACGACACACAGAGGACAAAGTGTTCACGTAATGCAGTCATTATTACAGTAATGTAGACTTGTGTGTTGGACAGTGATTTCTGACGACGTCACCCCACTCATTCACACAAAATAACTGAATCGAGCATAGAGGAGACCGATGGGCTGATGTTCATTGGATGGAGGTGGTTTAGTTTAGAGGAGGCCTGGTGGTAGTGTGTGTTGCTGCAGTGTACGAGATGACCCACTGTGAACCTCTTAAGTGTGAAACCAAAGGAAATTATTACCAGGGTATCTAGGAATATCTAGATTACAGTGATCTATTTCTGTGTCGTTCCCCCTTCTCCCTCATTCTAGTTCTCTCTTTTCCTCCCCTCTTATTCTATTTCCCCCTCTCTCTTTCTGGCTCCGTCCCACCACTCTTTTCCTCCCCTCTTATTCTATTTCCCCTCTCTCTTTCTGGCTCCGTCCCACCACTCTTTTCCTCCCCTCTTATTCTATTTCCCCTGTCTCTTTCTGGCTCCGTCCCACCACTCTTTTCCTCCCCTCTTATTCTATTTCCCCTGTCTCTTTCTGGCTCCGTCCCACCACTCTTTTCCTCCCCTCTTATTCTATTTCCACTGTCTCTTTCTGGCTCCGTCCCACCACTCTTTTCCTCCCCTCTTATTCTATTTCCACTGTCTCTTTCTGGCTCCGTCCCACCACTCTTTTCCTCCCCTCTTATTCTATTTCCCCTGTCTCTTTCTGGCTCAGTCCCATCACTCTTTTCCTCCCCTCTTATTCTATTTCCCCTGTCTCTTTCTGGCTCCGTCCCACCACTCTTTTCCTCCCCTCTTATTCTATTTCCCTCTCTCTCTTTCTGGCTCCGTCCCACCACTCTTTTCCTCCCCTCTTATTCTATTTCCCCTGTCTCTTTCTGGCTCCGTCCCACCACTCTTTTCCTCCCCTCTTATTCTATTTCCCCTGTCTCTTTCTGGCTCCGTCCCACCACTCTTTTCCTCCCCTCTTATTCTATTTCCCCCTCTCTCTTTCTGGCTCCGTCCCACCACTCTTTTCCTCCCCTCTTATTCTATTTCCACTGTCTCTTTCTGGCTCCGTCCCACCACTCTTTTCCTCCCCTCTTATTCTATTTCCCCTGTCTCTTTCTGGCTCCGTCCCACCACTCTTTTCCTCCCCTCTTATTCTATTTCCCCTGTCTCTTTCTGGCTCCGTCCCACCACTCTTTTCCTCCCCTCTTATTCTATTTCCCCTGTCTCTTTCTGGCTCCGTCCCACCACTCTTTTCCTCCTTCTCTTTTTCTTTGTTTCCTCTATTCTTCACTAGCGCCCCAGTCATCAACTTGAATCTTGGAGGGTTGATCACATCTCTTCATGTCCCTGGTCTCAGACATCATTTGCTCAACGGAGATAGAAAGAGAGAGAGGTGGGATCCCCCCCCCATCCATCCCTCCCTCCCTCTTCATTCCCTCTCTCTGTTCTGCAATCCTCCGAGGCCCACTCCTGTCTCTTTGTCCGTAGTAGCCAGCAGCCTTGTCACAGCACAGAGCTGATATGTGGCTGGAGTAGGCAGGGAGTAGGTTTATTTGACTTGGGTGAGAGGGGGGGGGGGCTCCTTGTTTCAGACCGTGGGAGGGAGATAGAGGGAACATGTCCTTTCTGCCCTTGGCTAAGAGCATGGCACTTTACCCCGAGACGCTTCAGCAAATATCAAACATTGCAGGTTGATAATATGTAAGCTATTTAACGCTGCCATCCTGTCCAAGGGTTCTGCTCAGCTCGCCTGAATAGAGACTCGGGGGTTTGTTGGCAGAGCTTCTTTTAGATTCATGTGAAATGGAGTGTACCGATGTGGAATACTGCGAGGCAAAGAGCTGAATAAGGCCAAGTGGGGTTGTATTCAGGCCTTCTAGGGCTCCTGTGTGGATTTATTTGACCGTGTTCATCATCACTCACTGGCCTTAGTTAGTTTGTTACCTGGACGAGGGCCACACGACACAAACTCAAACAATTGGTTAGAGAGTAGCGCCTCATCCTAGGTTGTCATGAAGTTGCCCCTAGACACTGGTATAAGATCGGTTTGGTATTTTTACCCTTAAAGGTTAAGGCGAGGATTTGGGGAGGGTACGCTGATCCTAGATCTGTGCATAAGGGCAACTCCTACCCTACGCTTATAGGTCGATATTTAGGTGCTTACACCTCAGCTCAGTGCTGCCCCTGATGTGTAATAGCTTCTGGTATGAGAGATTTATATGTGAATTTACTCTGTGTTTTACTCCTCAGTCCTCCCTAGGCTGATTTATAGACCAGGCAGGATAATGACCTCCACACACACACACACACACACACACATATATATCTATCTATCTATCTATCTATCTATCTATCTATCTATCTATCTATCTATCTATCTATCTATCTATCTATCTATCTATCTATCTATCTATCTATCTATCTATCTATCTAGCGCCCCAGTCATCTATCTATCCCTATCATATCTATCTATCTATCTATCTATCTATCTATCCCATCCTGTCTCTCCATCCATCCATCCATCCATCCATCACATCTATCTATCTATCTATCTATTTATCTATCTATCTATCTATCTATCTATCTATCTATCTATCTATCTATCTATCTATCTATCTATCTATCTATCTATCTAACTATCTATCTATCTATCTATCTATCTATCTATCTATCTATCTATCTATCTATCTAATCTATCTATCTATCTATCTATCTATCTATCTATCTATCTATCTATCTATCTATCTATCTATCTATCTATCTATCTATCTATCTATCTATCTATCTATCTATCTATCTATCTATCTATCTATCTATCTATCTATCTATCTATCTATCTATCTATCTAAACAATTGGTTATCTATCTATCTATCTATCTATCACTGGTATAAGATCTATCTATCTATCTATCTATCTATCTATCTATCTATCTATCTATCTATCTATCTATCTATCTATCTATCTATCTATCTATCTATCTATCTATCTATCTATCTATCTATCTATCTATCTATCTATCTATCTATCTATCTATCTATCTATCTATCTATCTATCTATCTATCTATCTATCTATCTATCTATCTATATATATATATATATATATATATACATATATATATATATATCTATCTATCTATATCGCATCATCATCACACCATCTCCCCCCCCTCTGTGTCTGTGCTTTCCTCCTGTAGGGTCAGGCAAGGCGGCTAGGCTTATCTTTAAGACCTTCTGCTGCTATGAGCGAAACACTCATTGACCCGACCCTGCTGTAAATCCTACAAGGAGTATAGGCCCAATCACAGCCACTGTCTTTAGTGTGTGTGTGTGTCCGTGCGTGTATATATGCGTGTTTTTTTGCACCCCTTTTTGCAGCGTAGCCTAGTGGTTAGAGCGTTGGACTAGTAACCGGAAGGTTGCGAGTTCCAACCCCCGAGCTGACAAGGTACAAATCTGTCGTTCTGCCCCTGAACAGGCAGTTAACCCACTGTTCCCAAGCCGTCATTGAAAATAAGAATATGTTCTTAACTGACTTGCCTGGTTAAATAAAGTTAAAAAAAAAAAATCTAGCCTTCATCTGTTTAGCCCAAGTTGAGCAGACGGTTGGCGTGATTTGTGATGTTATGGTAGGTTAACAGCGGGGTATGTTGTTGCCATGGCGTCCCAGTGGCAGTTCTTTGTAATGGCGACACCTCCCAGTGGCAGTTAGATAGGACTCAGGTGTGTCATTTAAGATTAGAGGTTAATCAGGGCAGCACAGCCATTACACACACACACACACACACACACACACACACACACACACACACACACACACACACACACACACACACACACACACACACACACACACACACACACACACACACACACACACACACACACACACACACACACACACACACACACACACACACACACACACACACACACACTAAAGACAGTGTCTGTGATTGGGCCTATACTCCTTGCAGGATTTACAGCAGCATCAGGTCAATGAGTGTTTCGATCATAGCACACACTCAAAACCCTTCCCGTCTGTCCCATTTCGTTTTAGATTTAAATGCATTCATAAGCACACATGCACACATGTACGCACACAAACACACACACACACATACACACACAGACACACACTCATAACACTCAAAACCCTTCCCGTCTGCCCCATTTCATTTTCGCCTTCTCAATGGGATAAAGAGGATTTTGAAAATAAGGAAAATGCTGTTCTATCAAGATGACCTGGAACATGTGCATTCTGGATAAAGCTGCTGTGCTTCCCTTTCCAACATGTAGTGAAAACACATTGCAAAATTGAGGGGGTTTAGAAACAGGTGTTTCCTAATCCAAGATAAAGTAGATGTGTTGCTGTTTGCTCTCCCTTCTTTGGAGTTGAAGGAGAAAGCCTGTGGTTCTGGGGACACTGGGAACCAGAATGTGTGAGTCTGTTTGTTTGTGTGTGTGCGAAGCTGTGTGTGTGACTGTGCGGCTGTGTGTGTGCAAGACTGTGTGAGCGAGGCTGTGTGTGAGTGAGGCTGTGTGTGAACGAGGCTGCGTGTGTGTGTGAGGCCGTGTGAGCGGGGCTGCGTGTGAGCGGGGCTGCGTGTGAGCGGGGCTGCGTGTGAGCGAGGCTGCGTGTGAGCGAGGCTGCGTGTGAGCGAGGCTGCGTGTGAGCGAGGCTGTGTGTGAACGAGGCTGCGTGTGTGTGTTAGGCTGTGTGTGTGTGTGAGGGCCGTGTGAGCGAGGCTGTGTGTGAGCGAGGCTGCGTGTGAGCGGGGCTGCGTGTGAGCGGGGCTGCGTGTGAGCGGGGCTGCGTGTGAGCGAGGCTGCGTGTGAGCGAGGCTGCGTGTGAGCGAGGCTGCGTGTGAGCGAGGCTGCGTGTGAGCGGGGCTGCGTGTGAGCGAGGCTGCGTGTGAGCGAGGCTGCGTGTGAGCGAGGCTGCGTGTGTGTGAGACTTGTGTAAGTGTATGTCAGAGTATGTGAGCGGAGTTGAGCGGTCAGAAATCCAGCTCCTCACTCAAAGGAGAAAACAAACTGCCGCTCCAAATTCGCTCCGTTCCTTAAAATCACAGTTTAACCAACACCCATCTATTTTTGGGACTACCTGGACCGACCATTTGGCTTTGAAGTATTGAAACCAAACCATATGATTTGAATGAAAAGTAGCTTATTTTAATAAATAACAGGAAAAGGTAAGAAGCGCTCATAATTTCAAAGCTGCATGTCGTATTAAACAGTATATAAACACTCCAAATAGTTCAGGAGCCAGACAGGGAGCCTAAGGAGGAACGAAAATTAATTATTTAGGTTATGTTATTTATATTATTTCAAGGCTATAGCCTACTAAAAAAAATAAGTTGTGAAGTCTTTGCTGGTGCGACAAACTAGGCTGGTAGGGGCATTAAGCGCTCAGCATTTAAACAAAATGTTGTTGTCATTAATAGTATATAAATTGCACATATATAGGCTGTGACTGACTTAGAATTCATTACAAATTAAACAAAAAATGATTAGGCTCCATCTATAGTGCCTTTGAATTCATTTTTAGAAACATGAGTTTGTCCGGAGACTCTGGCTTCAGGCTCATGTGATGGTGCATGGAGATCAGGCCAGCAGTGGAGAATGCCCTCTCAGTGCTTGCAGAGCCACTGGCATCCCTTGCCAGGCTGGGCAGGGATGCGTAGTTGTTTTCAGTTTCTTCTAAAGGGTTTTAGGTACTAGCTCCTTGAAAGAGGTAAAAGGACAGGCCTATTGGGCCAAAATCAAGGATGGCCTATTGTGTAGATAATAGAATGAAAATTAACTAAACTTTTAAGAGATCTGATTTTTAGTTAATAAATACTTTGCTACAGTGCTTCGCTTTGCTACACTTAGCGGGCTACGCACCTGGTTCCTTTCTGTTGGCATGTGCACGTACTAAGGACACCATCATGCTTTCAGGATACCTGTCTTTTCACATTCCACAATGGTTCTTTAGTTGTGGACACTACATCACCTCGCTCCCTCTCTTGCTCGTGGTCCTCCTCGTCTTTGTTCACCTCTGTGTTTTATCAGTTTCCTTATGAAAACATTTAGAGAACTCCATGACAGGAGCTAAAGCATGGGGCCATAGCAACACACGAGTAGATTACAAATGCATGCTGGGCCGGCATGCCATGAGCTCGCGAAGGGCTCGTGAAAGGCTCATGAAGTGCCCGTGAAGAGCTCGTGAAAGGCTCATGAAGTGCCCGTGAAGTGCTCATGAAGTGCTCATGAAGTGCCCGTGAAGTGCTCGTGAAAGGCTCGTGAAGTGCCCGTGAAGTGCTCGTGAAAGGCTCATGAAGTGCATATGAAGTGCTCGTGAAAGGCTCATGAAGTGCCCGAGAAGAGCTCGTGAAAGGCTCATGAAGTGCCCGTGAAGAGCTCATGAAAGGCTCATGAAGTGCTCGTGAAGTGCTCGTGAAGTGCTCGTGAAGTGCCCGTGAAGTGCTCGTGAAGTGCTCGTGAAAGGCTCGTGAAGTGCCCGTGAAGTGCTCGTGAAAGGCTCATGAAGTGCATATGAAGTGCTCGTGAAAGGCTCATGAAGTGCCCGTGAAGGGCTCGTGAAAGGCTCATGAAGTGCCCGTGAAGGGCTCGTGAAAGGCTCATGAAGTGCCTGTGAAGTGCTCGTGAAGTGCCCGTGAAGTGCTCGTGAAGGGCTCGTGAAGTGCCCGTGAAGTGCCCGTGAAAGGCTCATGAAGTGCCCGAGAAGAGCTCGTGAAAGGCTCATGAAGTGCCCGTGAAGAGCTCATGAAAGGCTCATGAAGTGCTCGTGAAGTGCTCGTGAAGTGCTCGTGAAGTGCCCGTGAAGTGCTCGTGAAGTGCTCGTGAAAGGCTCGTGAAGTGCCCGTGAAGTGCTCGTGAAAGGCTCATGAAGTGCATATGAAGTGCTCGTGAAAGGCTCATGAAGTGCCCGTGAAGGGCTCGTGAAAGGCTCATGAAGTGCCCGTGAAGGGCTCGTGAAAGGCTCATGAAGTGCCTGTGAAGTGCTCGTGAAGTGCCCGTGAAGTGCTCGTGAAGGGCTCGTGAAGTGCCCGTGAAGTGCCCGTGAAGTGCTTGTGAAGGGCTCGAGAGGTGCCCGTGAAGTGCCGGTGAAGGGCCCGTGAAGTGCCGGTGAAGGGCCCGTGAAGTGCTCGTGAAAGTCTCATGAAGTGCATATGAAGTGCTCGTGAAAGGCTCATGAAGTGCCCGAGAAGAGCTCGTGAAAGGCTCATGAAGTGCCCGTGAAGTGCTCGTGAAAGGATCGTGAAGTGCCCGTGAAGTGCTCGTGAAAGGCTCATGAAGTGCATATGAAGTGCTCGTGAAAGGCTCATGAAGTGCCCGTGAAGAGCTCGTGAAAGACTCATGAAGTGCCCGTGAAGGGCTCGTGAAGTGCCCGTGAAGAGCTCGTGAAAGGCTCATGAAGTGCCTGTGAAATGCTCGTGAAATGCCCGTGAAGTGCTCGTGAAGGGCTCGTGAAGTGCCCGTGAAGTGCCCGTGAAGTGCTTGTGAAGGGCCCGTGAGGTGCCCGTGAAGTGCCGGTGAAGGGCCCGTGAAGTGCCGGTGAAGTGCTGGTGAAGTGCTCGTGAAGTGCTCGTGAAGTGCTCGTTAAGCGAGCGCTACTGGAGTGGGTGAGAATGCTGATGCTCCAGCCTTTGGAAACTCGCTCCTCGCTCCAGTCAAATTTGGCACACTCCACTCCGCTCACATACTCTGGCGTGTGTGCGTGGCGGTGTGTGTGTGTGTGTGCGTGCTTGCGAGAGGCTGTGTGGGTCAGAATAAAACATCCTGTTGTCAAGGGAGACAGATGTTCCCTTCATGATAGCTCAGCTAGGGCAGAGAGAAGAGAAAAACACATTAGGAACTGCAGATGTCTCTCAGATAGCTGGTATGTAGCCTACAAGACCTTGGTCTCTAATGAGAGCAATGCACATGGCATGTATCCTGGTATTACAGCCACCGATTACATGACTAGCAATGTGTGATTAATAAGTGTCATCAGTGTCGCAGAGGCTCTAATTTCTAAATGAATTATGGTAAATTAACTCAATTTAAATCTCTGATTAACTCCATTAAAATACAAAATGAGCGTTTAATCGTGTGAGTAAAAAAAAAATCCTCATCTAATTGAATTAGCGTTTCAAATTATAGTGAGATTATTCCTGCTGCCTGCGAGAGCCCTCTCGCTCTCCTTTCTAGACAAGAGCTCAGCATTAGATATGGAGTCTCAGCCCTAGTCATTTATTTCATTGGGTTAGGTGTGTAATTCTATCAGGCATGTTCCAAATGATCCTGTCTGGTCTGGGCTGGTCTGTGGAGATAATTAGAGATAGAGATAATAGAGATGAGATTGGAAAGATCCTGAACCATTATCTCCATATGATGGAAATATTAATTCTCACCTTCACTCACTCACTCACTCACTCACTCACTCACTCACTCACTCACTCACTCACTCACTCACTCACTCACTCACTCACTCACTCACTCACTCACTCACTCACTCACTCACTCACTCACTCACTCACTCACTCACTCACTTACTTACTTACCTGTCCATGAGTCACACTATTGAAACATTCTCTATGCTCCTCCCACCACAGACCAAGAGCTCCTGGAGGACATCATGATTGACAGCTGCTTTTACCTCTCTCAGCCAATGGTGAGTGAAACATAGAGCTTCACCCAGGGAGGAGGAAGCCCATACGTAGAATGTATGCACACATGACTGTAAGTCGCTTTGGATAAAAGCGTCTGCTAAATGGCACATATTATATTATTATTATCTGTTTCAACCGGTTTTGACTTCCTCTAACTTCCTGACTCCACAGCGGTACTTCAGAGCTCTCAATATTCATGTCCCGCTGTTCTCCTTGTTGTACAAAGTCTTTGTTCAGCTCTGCTTGCTTTTCACACCACTAATCTGTAACTGTGATACCGATTATTATATATCGATATAAGGCCTTTTCTTCACATCACACGGCAATTTGGTGCCGCACATCTGAGAGAACAAAGAGAACTCGGCTAGTCGGTTGTTTGTTGGGTTTGTTGCTTTTCTCAAACAGAAACACTCCATTAGTGATGAGATCAGGATGCTCTACATGGCACCCTGGGCTGCTCAGGGCTGTGTCTGCGTGCCCGCCGCTCAGCGGGTCTGAGTGTATTCTGGTCGATACGTATCCCTCCTCTCTCCGTCTCTGGGAGCGGTTGTCTGGGCTGTGAGCCCAATACAATTAGCAGTGCACTGTGTAGACGTAAAGAGAAGGTTCCCACGGCAGCCATGAACCGAGAGGTAGTTGCACTGTAAAACAACGCCTCCCTACTCATTTACGTAAATCAAGATTGGGATGGTTTTTGAGTGTAGTTTTTCCCCACTGTAGTTTAAAGAAACAGGCTTGTGATGTTAGAGTAGAGATGATGGCAATGATGGAGATGGTAATGTGAGGGCAAACTGGAATTCATCCATGAGCACACACACACACACACACACACACACACACACACACACACACACACACACACACACACACACACACACACACACACACACACACACACACACACACACACACCCACCCACCCACCCACCCACCCACACCACACACAGACACATACACATACACATACAGACATACACATGCACCCACCCACACACATATACACATACACGCATGACACGCACAGACTTACTGTAGTACCTGTGTGAAATATGGCCTTGCCTGGAATGAATGGGTCTTCTCTATGGTGGGGTGGCAGGTCGTTATTCTGCACCCCACCAGGAGACAATAAAGGCCAGACACAATGAGGCTCTCTTCAGAACTCACTCTCACCTCATTTTACACCCCTGGCATCTATAAAGTTCAACCTTGACGGAAAAGGAGGAGAGGGGTGCCAAGGGAGACGTAAAAAGGAGAGAGGGATGGGGATAGAAACTAAAGGTAAAGGAGAACCTAAAAGGGTTCTTCAGCTGTCCCCATAGGATAACCCTTTGAATAACCCTTTTTGGTTCCAGGTGGAACTCTTTTGGGTTCCACGTAGAACCCTTTCCACAGAGGGTTCTACATGGAAGCCAGAAGGGTTCTACCTGGAACCAAAAAAGGTTATCCTATGGGGACAGCTGAAGAACCCTTTTGGAAGCTTTCTTTCTAAGAGGGGAACTGAAGTCTGGAGTGTATTTGATTGCAGTGAAGAGAGAAATGTGGCTTAGATCTACCTCACTGCGGCTGGAAATAGAAGGAAGTGACCATGCAGTGACCAGAGAGACAAAGCATAGGAGTTTAAGTGATGCAGTGAAACTGCACAGTATTCTCCTGATGGTAGACCATGCGTAGCAGCGACCTCTGTATTTGTAGACCTCATCATTTGATCATTACTTGGTCCATCACATCCAACACGGCCAGTGTTCAGTTGGCCAGTGTTAAGTGGCCAGTGTTGGGTGTTAAGGCCTGATGTCACAGCACGGCAGCAGGGGTGACACGACATCACAACAGACTTGTTTACTTCCAGCCACGGGATGCTGTTGCCAGGCAGCCCCCCCCCCCCCCCCGGGGTTCAACCTTGGTAGAAGGCGAGCGATGACGGAGGAAGGGAGAGAGGAATGTAGGGAAAGGAGGGGGAGATAGGGACGGACCCAGCACCTGTTTCTGATATCAACCTTTCCAAAAATCTGATTAAAAGCCCCTAAGTGAATAACGAGCTGGCGCTAGTTCTTTAGCCGAGCAGTTAGTGTTAGCCTAGCGTAGCGTCTCGCTCCATTAGCCTTGCAGCGGCACCATGGCAATCTGTTGCTGCCGAGCAACACCATCTGCCACTAATGTGATCTGTGTCCCTCGACCCCTTGAGGGAGAAAGAGGGAGAGAGAGGAAGAAAGGGGAGGGATAGAGCGACGGAGGGACAGAGTGACAGAGCGTGAAGGTATGAGAGGGTGATAAGCTGGTGGGAGAGGTAGAGTGTGAGAGGGAGAGATGGAGTGTGTCTTCCTGCCGGGTTTAATTAAGAGGTAGGAGCCCGGTCCTGGTAGGGCATCCCAAAGCTGCTCCACCACCCTAGCTCTGCCTCTGAGTGGAGGACGGGGACTGCTGGGTACCTGCCCAAAACAACCATAGGAGTTACATGACACTGTCAATCACTTAGCCTAATCAATAAACCCATCAAACTGCCTTCTCAGGGGATATCTCTTGAGGGTTTCTGAAGGTAGTTACTGTGTATAGCAGTATTGAATTATCCTTACTGTGTCTAGGCGATCTCTGGGGTTTGATGATAAAGAATGTTGATTGTTGAACAGTGTGAATTCGTTCTATTCTCTCTCTATGCTCCCTCTGGTGTAGGCATCCAACTGTTGAAGAACAACTCATCCGTTCTATGCTGTATCAGTTGTTTTCTCTCTTTGGCCGACTGACAGTTTGTTGGCAGTTGACTGTCAGAGCGTGACATTTCTATCCGTAGATACTCTGGTGCAGTTGATTGTTGAAGCAAAACTTCTCTCTCTCTCTCCAGCCCCAACTCTGCTGTTATTTCTGTTTCTGGACACGTATACAGTTGGCTTTTGAAGTGTGTCTGTTCTATGGATTCTAACTCTACGCTGCGTTCTTTCTCCAGCCTGATGACCAGATGAGTCTGGTGGTGGTGATGCTTTACGACTTCCAGGACAGGAAGTTCCTCCCTCGGGAATGCCAGGGGGAGGAGCTCGTACAGGAAGTCAGGGAGGTGGAGAACTGCCTCCTCAGGTAAGAGGGAAGGGGGGGGATACTTTATCTGTGTTGTTTTGGTAGGTAGCTGAGCGGTAGTGTCTGTTGGAACACCTTCTCTCTTCCTGTGTGTGTTGTAGGTTTAAGACCAAGCTGGCAGCCTCCCTGGCTCGCAGTAGGATCAAACATGACCTCGTGACCATCGACTGCATCCTCCCCGAAGCTGTGAGGAAGAAACAGGAGAGAGCCAACAGGCTGCTCCTCTACGCATGGGTCAACACATTCAAGAGCAGGTCAGCACACTACACACACACACACAGGTCTGAGATTGTGGGTGTTGGCCATGCAGGTGCCATGCAGACATCCTATTAAACCATAGTGTGCGTGTGCGAGAGAGACGTAGAGAGAGAGAGATTAGGTTAGATATATACTTGTCTGATTTTCCACAGAAAAATGCTTTACATAGAAGAAAATGCCCTGCGGGAGAGTGAGAGACATGGCATAGACAACATCAAACATACACATTTGTGAAAAACAAAACAGAAATGACAGCGTAAGGACTCATACACCTCCCTTCACCATTACAATCACTGTGCCCCCCCCCCCATCCACTCAATATAACACATCCCCTTAATGTCCAAGTTCACTGAGCGTTGCACATCATGTTACTGCACAACCCTATCATTACAATGTCCACGATTCCATGATTATTTTACACAGTTACATTTCCCTTCTCACACTTGCACGTCCATTCCCATGCCCTCCGTATTTTTCATAAGGGTCAGTGCGTGTGGCACCAATCTGTTTTTGTACCCGACCAGTTTAGACTTGGGAGTCTGCAGTGTTTCCTGGATGGCAGGATCACAAACTCAAGAGTTGGGAGGAGTCCTTCCTCTGCTATTTTGTTTGCCATCCTCTGCATGTTTTTGTGGTAGCTGTCCAGAAAGGTTCTTTACTCAGTTCTCAGCAGACTTGTCACCCTGGTTTTTGTCTGTACTGTGACACTGTCGTACCACACTGTAATGCAGAACGGCGAAATGCTCTGGACAGTTTTTTAAATCCGTTATTTTAGCAGGTAAGTGGACTGAGAACACGTTCTCATTTGCAGCAACGACCTGGGGAATAGTTACAGGGGAGAGGAGGGGGATGAATGAGCCAATTGGAAGCTGGGGATTATTAGTTGACCGTGATGGTTTGAGGGCCAGATTGGGAATTTAGCCAGGACACCGGGGTTAACACCCCTACTCTTACGATAAGTGCCATGGGATCTTTAATGACCTCAGAGAGTCAGGACACCCGTTTAACGTCCCATCCAAAAGACGGCACCCTACACAGGGCAGTGTCCCCAATCACAGCCCTGGGGCATTGGGATATTTTTAGACCAGAGGAAAGAGTACCTCCTACTGGCCCTCCAACACCACTTCCAGCAGCATCTGGTCTCCTATCCAGGGACTGACCAGGACCAACCCTGCTTAGCTTCAGAAGCAAGCCAGCAGTGGTATTGGTGGTATTACATAATTATAATACAGGAAGGCACAATTTATACTACAATATTTACACAAGTATTGGGGGTGGGGGGAGCAGTATAATAAGAGTCTGGTAGCAGTAGTTGTGAAATGTGTGTGTATGTCTGTGTGTGGGTGTGTGTGGGTGTGTCTGTATTATCATGACACAAGGCGAGACCCAGATGCAGACACAGGAGGCAGATAGTTGGAGTCTTACAATGTTTGTTAATCCAAAAGGAGTAGGCAAGAGAATGGTCGTGGACAGGCAAAAAGGTCAACACCAGATCAGAGTCCAGGAGGTACAGAGAGGCAGACAGGCTCGAGGTCAAGGCAGGCAGAATGGTCAGGCAGGCGGGTACAAAGTCCAGGAACGGGCAAGGGTCAAAATCGGGAAGACTAGAAAAAGGAGAAATGCAAAAGAGCAGGAGAGCGGGAAGAACGCTGGTTGACTTGGAAACATGCAAGACGAACTGGGATAAATACACTGGTACAGAGAGACAGGAAACACGGGGATAAATACACTGGTACAGAGAGACAGGAAACACAGGGATAAATACACTGGTACAGAGAGACAGGAAACACAGGGATAAATACACTGGTACAGAGAGACAGGAAACAGGGATAAATACACTGGTACAGAGAGACAGGAAACACAGGGATAAATACACTGGGGAAAATAAGCGACACCTGGAAGGGGTGGAGACAATCACAGGGACAGGTGAAACAGATCAGGGCGTGACTCGTGTGTGTGTGTGTGTGTGTGTGTGTGTGTGTGTGTGTGTGTGTGTGTGTGTGTGTGTGTGTGTGTGTGTGTGTGTGTGTGTGTGTGTGTGTGTGTGTGTGTGTGTGTGTGTGTGTGTGTGTGTGTGTGTGTGTGTGTGTGTGAGTGAGTGAGTGAGTGAGTGCATGTGTGCTAAGGTGTGGAGAATCAGAGCAGGTGGTCAGTCCAGTTCAAGTGTTCAGCAGTCTGATGGTTTGTAGATAGAAACTGTCTCTGAACCTGTTGGTATCAGACCTCATGTTCCGATACTGTCTCTCTGACGTTAAGGGAGAGAACAGCTTGTGGCTGGGGTGCGTGGAATCCTTGATGATGCTGCATGCCTTCCTCAGGCACCTTTTCGACTAGATGTCCTGGATGGGTGAGAGCACGGTCCCAGTGATGTACCGGGCTGTTTTCACCACCCGCTGGAGAGCCTTGAGGTTGTGGACGGAGCAATTCCAGTACCAGGCTGTGATGCAACCGGTCAGGACGCTCTCGATGGTGCAGCGGTAGTATCTGGAGAGGACCCGAGTGGCATGCCGAATGACTTCAGCCGCCTTAGGAAGTAGAGACGCTGTTGCGCCCTCTTGACAAGAGTGGTGGTAGTGTTGGTTCATGTCAAGTCTGAGAGGCTGTGTGTGGGTGTATGTCTGTTGCTGCAGTCAGCCTGATTTAGTGGTGTGTAAATCCCCTTGTAGTGGACAGATCCAATCAGCAACAAGCCCCGAGACTCTAAGGTTACCAGTGGTATGTGTGTGTGTGCGTGCGTGCGTGCACACACAGGAAATTACATTTTACTACCAGAGGTGACATCCGCGGTAGAAGCTTTTTAAAGGGCCATAGAGGGATTTAACCTGATTTAATGACCCTCACATCCTGTCTCGTCTTCCCTCCCCCCCAGCCTTGAAGAGGTGTGCGGCGTCCTGAAGCGAGGGGGATTCTCTCAGGTGAATTCAGTCGGGCAGATGGAAGGGCAGTCCTTCTGTCAGGACCCCCACTGTGTGGACGTGTTGGTGTTCCCCCCCCAGCTCAAAGCTGACCTGTACCGCACCAAGCTGCTCAGCGACAACAAGCTCATCATACAGGTACTGCTATGGCACCTATTCCCTGTATAGTGCACTACATGTGACCAGGATAGGGTGCCATTTCAGACACACCCCAGGGCTTCGTTCTAAGCCAACAATTGAACAAAACAACGAAAGAAACATATGGCTCTATTGTACGTCAGCTTGCATCCATAAATCAAAGTCAGCTTATCGACGCAAATTCTTCCCCATCCATTGTGAATACGGAGTAACCAAAGCCCATTTTGTGCCAGTCTATGAAACCCTCCTCCTTGTTTCTGGGAGAGTATTCTAATGACTAATTCTATGGCTGCGGAGCTATAAGCTTGTCATTTTCATTTCTACTCCAATAAAGTCAAGCTGCTGCCTGCCACAGCTTCTCTGAGCGTCATGCCACACAAGCACAGTGAAATGTGATTACGAAGCCAAATTCAATTAAGCATTCAATACCACTGCTAAATTAATCACTTCCCCTCTCTCCTCGTCTTCCTCTCACTCCCCCTCTCCTCCCTTTCTCCGTGTCCTTGCTCTTGCCTTCCTCTCTTTCTTTTTTTCGTACAAAGACCATGATATGGACACTAACTAAAGGAAGTCAAATTAGCTGGCTCTGTTATGCTATGTTCAGCACTGTCTCTAGAGGGTGGAGCTCTGCTGGTTGAAGGACATCTCCATTAATCTCTCTGTCTGCTTGCACACATTATTCTCTCACTCTCTCTCTCTCTCTCTCTCTCTCTCTCTCTCTCTCTGTCTCTCTCATTCTCTCTCATCCTCTCTCTCATCCTCCCTCATCCTCTCTCTCATCCTCTCTCTCTCTCATCCTCTCTCTCTCATCCTCTCTCTCTCTCATCCTCTCTCTCTCTCATCCTCTCTCTCTCTCTCATCCTCTCTCTCTCTCTCATCCTCTCTCTCTCTCTCTCTCTCATCCTCTCTCTCTCTTATCCTCTCTCTCTCTCTCTCTCATCCTCTCTCTCTCATCCTCTCTCTCTCTCTCTCTCTCTCTCTCTCTCTCTCTCTCTCTCTCTCTCATCCTCTCTCTCTCATCCTCTCCCTCTCTCTCTCATCCTCTCTATCTCTCTCTCATCTCTCTCTCTCTCTCTCTCTCTCTCTCTCTCTCTCTCTCTCTCTCTCTCTCTCATTCTCTCTCTCTCTCTCTCTCTCTCTCTCTCTCTCTCTCTCTCTCTCTCTCTCTCTCTCTCTCTCTCTCTCTCTCTCTCTCTCTCTCTCTCTCTCTCTCTCTCTCTCTCTCTCCTCTCTCTCTCTCTCTCATCTCTCTCTCTCTCTCTCTCATCCTCTCTCTCTCTCATTCTCTCTCTCTCTCTCTCTCTCTCTCTCTCTCTCTCTCTCTCTCTCTCTCTCTCTCTCTCTCTCTCTCTCTCTCTCTCCCCCCCCTTTGTGGAAAAAGGCTGTAGTCAAGTTGTAACCCTACCTCTCTCTTTCCTTCTCTCCCTCCCCTCCCGTCTCCCCCCTTCACTCTCTCCCTTCTATCTTTCCCTTCCCCCTCTACCCCCTCTCACCCACCCTTCTCTAGGATAAGTGGTGTAGCATCGGTCCCTGTGTGGTGCGCTCTCTGTTGCTCCCAGACGGGGACGTCCTGATGGCTGGCTCCTCCTCCGGCCTTACCATGTCACACACCGCCTCCCTGGTCACCCACGGCAACGCCCATGGCAACAGCCAGTCTAAAGTGTTTGTCTGTGTTGGCGACCGCCCACCCGCCCAGAGGGAGGAGCTACAGGAGGTCCTTGCCAATATGGCCTGCAAGAGTACGTGGGATCCGTCTGTGTGTGTGTGTGCGCGTGTGCGTGCGTGTGTGTGTGTCGCTAGCTACTTTTACATTTAAGCGTGTACTGTTGGCACGATATGGTTGTGGTCCTCTGTAGCTCAGTGGGTAGAGCATGATGCTTAGAACAGCAGAATAGTTGGGCAGAGTTTTCTGGGACCACCCTTACGTAAAATGTGTGCACGCTTTAAGTAAGTCGCTTTGGATAAGAGACACGTCTGGTAAATAGGTATGTATTACTATTGTGGTTGTGTTCTTGGGAGAAATGTTACTGAGTCCCAGTGTGGGTTGGTTCATGCTACAAACTTACTGTATATGTGTGTCTGAGTGTTTGAGTTTGTCTGGTCAGACGTGAAGCTGATCCCTATGAGTTTCCTGTCTCTGGACCCATGTGACCTGAGACTCCAGCGGGTCCGGGTCATCCTGCTGACCCCCCAGTGCTCCGTGTCTGCAGTCAGCAACCCTGTTGAGTTCATACTGCAGGAGAACGGAGGTACTGCTTCGCATACCCCAACACACTACACCCCATATACCCTGTATATTACCACATATATACCCTCCATATTACCAACCATCTACCCTCCATATTACCACCTATATACCCTACATATTACACCCCTATACCCTCCATATTACACCCCTATACCCTCCATATTACACCCCTATACCCTACATATTACCACCTATATACCCTACATATTACACCCCTATACCCTCTGTATTACCACCACTGTACCCTACATATTACACCCCTATACCCTCCATATTACCACATATATACCATCCATATTACCACCCCTATACCCTACATATTACCACCCCAATACCCTACATATTACCACCTATATACCCTACATATTACACCCCTATACCCTCTGTATTACCACCACTGTACCCTACATATTACATCCCTATACCCTCATATTACCACCTATATACCCTCCATATTACACCCCTATACCCTCCATATTACACCCCTATACCCTCCATATTACCACCTAAATACCCTCCATATTACAACCTATATACCCTCCATATTACACCCCTATACCCTCCATATTACACCCCTATACCCTCCATATTACCACCTTCATATTACACCCCTATACCCTCCATATTACCACCTTTATACCCTCCATATTACACCCCTATACCCTCCATATTACACCCCTATACCCTCCATATTACCACCTATATACCCTCCATATTACACCCCTATACCCTCCATATTACCACCTTTATACCCTCCATATTACCACCTTTATACCCTCCATATTACACCCCTATACCCTCCATATTACACCCCTATACCCTCCATATTACCACCTTTATACCCTCCATATTACCACCTTTATACCCTCCATATTACACCCCTATACCCTCCATATTACACCCCTATACCCTCCATATTACCACCTTTATACCCTCCATATTACCAACTTTATACCCTCCATATTACACCCCTATACCCTCCATATTACACCCCTATACCCTCCATATTACCACCTTCATATTACAACCCTATACCCTCCATATTACACCCCTATACCCTCCATATTACCACCTTCATATTACAACCCTATACCCTCCATATTACACCCCTATACCCTCCATATTACCACCTTTATACCCTCCATATTACCACCTTTATACCCTCCATATTACCACCTTTATACCCTCCATATTACCACCTTTATACCCTCCATATTACCACATACAGTGAGGGAAAATAGTACTTGATCCCCTGCTGATTTTGTACATTTTCTCATTGACAAAGAAATTATCAGTCTATATTTTTAATGGTAGGTTTATTTGAACAGTGAGAGACAGAATAACAACAACAAAAATCCAGAAAAACACATGTCAAAAATGATATAAATTGATTTGCATTTTTGTGAGGGAAATAATTATTTGACCCCTCTGCAAAACATGACTTAGTACTTGGTGGCAAAACCCTTGTTGGCAATCACAAAGGTCAGACATTTCTTGTAGTTGGCCACCAGGTTTGCACACATCTCAGGAGGGATTTTGTCCCACTCCTCTGCAGATCTTCTCCAAGTCATTAAGGTTTCAAGGCTGACGTTTGGCAATTAAGGGCAATTATGGGATTAAGGTCTGGAAACTGGCTAGGCCACTCCAGGACCTTAATGTGCTTCTTCTTGAGCCACTCCTTTGTTGCCTTGGCCATGTGTTTTGGGTCATTGTCATGCGGGAATAACCATCCACAACCCATTTTCAATGCCCTGGCTGAGGGAAGGTTCTCACCCAAGATTTGACAGTCCATCGTCCCTTTGATGCGGTGAAGTTGTCCTGTCCCCTTAGCAGAAAAACACCCCCAAAGCATAATGTTTCCACCTCCATGTGTGACAGTGGGGATGATGTTCCTGGGGTCATAGGCAGCATTCCTCCTCCTCCAAACACGGCGAGTTGAGTTGATGCCAAAGAGCTCCATTTTGGTCTCATCTGACCACAACTCATTCACCCAGTTGTCCTCTGAATTATTCAGATGTTCATTGGCAAACTTCAGACGGGCATGTATATGTGCTTTCTTGAGCAGGTGGACCTTGCGGGCGCTGCAGGATTTCAGTCCTTCCCGGCGTAGTGTGTTACCAATTGTTTTCTTGGTGACTATGGTCCCAGCTGCCTTGAGATCATTGACAAGATCCTCCCGTGTAGTTCTGGGCTGATTCCTCACCGTTCTCATGATCATTGCAACTCCACAAGGTGAGATCGATCTTGCATGGAGCCCCAGGCCGAGGGAGATTGACAGTTCTTTTGTGTTTCTTCCATTTGCGAATAATCGCACCAGCTGTTGTCACTTTCTCACCAAGCTGCTTGGCGATGGTCTTGTAGCCCATTCCAGCCTTGTGTAGGTCTACAATCTTGTCCCTGACATCCTTGGAGAGCTCTTTGGTCTTGGCCATGGTGGAGAGTTTGGAATCTGATTGATTGATTTGCTTCTGTGGACAGGTGTCTTTTATACAGGTAACAAGCTGAGGTTATGAGCACTCCCTTTAAGAGTGTGTTCCTAATCTCAGCTCGTTACCTGTATAAAAGACACCTGGGAGCCAGAAATCTTTCTGATTGAGAGGGGGTCAAATACTTATTTCCCTCATTAAAATGCAAAACATGCATTTTTCTGGATTTTTGTTGTTGTCATTCTGTCTCTCACTGTTCAAATAAACCTACCATTAAAATTATAGACGGAAAATGTCTTTGTCAGTGGGCAAACGTACCAAATCAGCAGGGGATGAAATACTTTTTCCCCTCACCGTATATACCCCTATACCTCAAATCATACCCTCAACCCTGTTGAGTTCATAACTGTAGGAGAACGGAGGTACAGCTTACCCTTGAATTGGCTTCTGCTTAATCCAAAATCAACCCAAATTAGATAACAGATGAGCAGAAGTGTAAAGACATCTCGGTTTCAGACACAGACCTGCTCCAGGACCTGTCCCAGGGTTCCATAGCCCAGACCAAGCTGGACACACTGGTGGCCCAGCAGAAGAGAGACATCATCCATGCCCTGAAGTGTGAGTGTGAGAACGTACAGAGAGAGAGAGACTGTGTTTACGTGTGTGTACACACACAGGCACACACACACACACACACACACACACACACACACACACACACACACACACACACACACACACACACACACACACACACACACACACACACACACACACACACACACACACACACACACACACACACACACCCTCTCTCACAAATGTTCTAATCTCATCTGCAATTAGAGCTGAGTTCCCCTCTGAGAGGCTCTAAGTCTTAATTAGAAATGCTAGTGTTTCCTGGTCTGGTCAGCATGACTACTGTTAGCTACAAAACAACGACTCAGTAACCTTCCCATGCTGTGCACTTTCCCTCAAACAGACACAGGGCTGGTTTAAAGAGACAGGTTGTGTGTGTGTGTGTGTGTGTGTGTGTGTGTGTGTGTGTGTGTGTGTGTGTGTGTGTGTGTGTGTGTGTGTGTGTGTGTGTGTGTGTGTGTGTGTGTGTGTGTGTGTGTGTGTGTGTGTGTGTGTGTGTGTGTGTGTGTGTGTGTGTGTGTGTGTGTGTGTGTGTGACGGAAACCCATCTTCTCTAATCACACGGTCATTGATCGGGCTCAAATGGTTTTGCCAGCAGCGGCAGATCCTCTCTAACGGGCCGTTAATGAATGGCAGATGGCTATCGACCCACCCGTTGGCACGGTGACTGGCGGTGCTGCATCTCTTTTGATGTTTACAAGTATTTTCTTATTGGATATTGTAACAGCACACATCTGTTGTGTTTATTACCATAGGTCAAATATTTGGTCTCATTAACTAAGTCTATTGTTCTCACTTAGCAGAAATCAGCTTGGGGGGGGGGGGGGGGTCTAAGCAGCCAAAGAAATGGTTGGCTGGAATCAGCAGCTGGTGCAAGGCAACAGGGGAATGAAATGAGAAATGTTTCATATACGTGAACTGTTTAAAGAAAAATAACATTTATACATGCTCTGCTTCAAAGCCCCTTAGTGCGGATTTGTGTGCAGTGGAATGTGAAAAACAATTGTCGGCTTAGCTGTCTTTGCCGTCATCCGCTGTGCTTCGTTGGAGATATATTCATTGATGTTCATTCGTGTTTGTGCTTTGTGAGTGTGAACATGTTTCATTTGCATGTTGAATATGTTATTTTATGTGTGTGTGTTGATATGCCTTGTGGGGCTGTGTGCTAATACTGTAGGTGTGTGTGTGTGTGTGTGTGTGTGTGTGTGTGTGTGTGTGTGTGTGTGTGTGTGTGTGTGTGTGTGTGTGTGTGTGTGTGTGTGTGTGTGTGTGTGTGTGTGTGTGTGTGTGTGTGTGTGTGTGTGTGTGTGTGTGTGTGTTTGCACGTTTGTGTCCAGTCCCCAAGGTGCAGGTGGTGGTGTACTCTACCTGCTCCTTGTACCCTGAGGAGAATGAAGAGGTGGTCAGGGGAGCTCTGGAACAGGCTGTGCCTACTGAAGGACCCAAACTACAAGCCTTCAGGTTAGTCTCTTTCTTTCTCTCTCTGTCTCTCTCTCTCTGTCTCTCTCTGTGTTTCTTTTTCGCTCTCTTCCTCCCCCTCTCAAACCCACTCCCCCCTTTCCCCCCCTCTCTGTCTCTCTATCTCTCTCTGTCTGTCTCCCTCTCTATGGCTCACATCCCTCTCAAACTTTAGCACCCCAGGTAGGACCTAAAGGCCTGCCATTAGAGATGAAATCATTATCAGCTCCAAAACAAAGAAACTCTTTCCTCGTGGGTAGTTTTCCCTGTGTGGATATTGTTCTTGAAGTTAGACTATTTTACAACAGTTCTTCACAGCCCCAGGCTTAAACAGCTACACCTAAGACTATTGGTAGGGATTGTATTGACTTGTGGCCTGTGAATTATTTATTAACTCTGTCTGTGCATTTATTAACTCTGCGCATTTATTAACTCTGTGTGTGTGTGTGCGCGCATGTATCCCTCGCTGCATGCGTTGTGTGTGACTGTGCGTGCGTGTTGTCCAGGCCAAGCTCTTCCTTACCCACATCTCTGGGCCGAGCTGAGGAGAGAGCAGGGTGTCCGTTCTTCAGACTGGATCCTTCAGACGAAACTAACGGCTTTTTCCTAGCTGTACTCACTAGAGAGGTGAGAGAGACACGGATAGAGAGAGAGAGAGAGACCCCTGTTGTGATACAGTACTTGCAATTCACCAACCTTTCAAGATCACTTTCGCAGTCAAAAAGCAAGCCGAGATTTACTGCTTAGAAAAAAAAGAAGAAAAAAAACATGACTTCAAAAATGTACGCCTATGTAACATGAACCTAATACAACCAGTTGTGTAGGAATGAGGTTAGTGCAGTAAAGTCTAATACATTATCACAGCATATTGGCTATGCTTGGCCTGCCAGTGCTGTTCTTCTCAGGACCTATTTTATTTAAAAAATTGATAACAAAATAGATCAGTTGTTGTATCACTTGCAAGGCACAGCTGAGAATAAATGTAAATCATTTGCTAATAATTAGCTTTTTTATTTGACTGGACTGATGGTACCTGCATCTGATGGACAGTCTCAGCGGGGGGAGGCAGAAAGCAGCAGAGGGTCTGCCTCTCACAGTTCTGCTGTCTCCTTTCCTCCGGTGAGACTGACCAGAGAGAGGGGACACCGTCACATTATTTCTGCCTCATGCACAAATTCATGTTGTTCCTATGACCAGAGAAAGTGAGATATTCCTCGATATTAAAATAAACACGACTAGCTGCCAATAATACAAACTCAGGCGTATTGATACACTTGGCTACTCATTCATTGCAGCTGAAGCACGAGTGGAAGTAAGGAGAAGTAAAAGTTAGGTTTTGTAAAAATGCTGAATAAAAACAGTGCTGAATAAAAACAGTGCTGAATAAAAACAGTGCTGACAGTGCTGAATAAATACAGTGTTGACAGTGCTGAATAAATACAGTGTTGACAGTGCTGAATAAAAACAGTGCTGAATAAAAACAGTGCTGTATAAAAACAGTGTTGACAGTGCTGAATAAAAACAGTGCTGACAGTGCTGAATAAAAAGTGTTGACAGTGCTGAATAAAAACAGTGTAGACAGTGCTGAGTAAAAACAGTGCTGAATAAAAACAGTGTTGACAGTGCTGAATAAAAACAGTGCTGAATAAAAACAGTGCTGACAGTGCTGAATAAAAACAGTGTTGACAGTGCTGAATAAAAACAGTGCTGAATAAAAACAGTGCTGACAGTGCTGAATAAAAACAGTGTTGACAGTGCTGAATAAAAAGTGTTGACAGTGCTGAATAAAAACAGTGCTGAATAAAAACAGTGCTGAATAAAAACAGTGCTGAATAAAAACAGTGCTGAATAAAAACAGTGCTGACAGTGCTGAATAAAAAGTGTTGACAGTGCTGAATAAAAACAGTGTTGACAGTGCTGAGTAAAAACAGTGCTGAATAAAAACAGTGCTGAATACAAACAGTGTTGACAGTGCTGAATAAATACAGTGTTGACAGTGCTGAGTAAAAACAGTTCTGAGTAAAAACAGTTCTGAGTAAAAACAGTGCTGAATAAAAACAGTGCTGAATAAAAACAGTGTTGACAGTGCTGAATAAAAACAGTGTTGACAGTGCTGAGTAAAACAGTGCTGAGTAAAAACAGTGCTGAATAAAACAGTGTTGACAGTGCTGAATAAAAACAGTGTTGACAGTGCTGAATAAAAAGTGTTGACAGTGCTGAATAAAAAGTGTTGACAGTGCTGAATAAAAACAGTGTTGACAGTGCTGAATAAAAAAAGTGCTGACAGTGCTGAGTAAAAACAGTGCTGAGTAAAAACAGTGCTGAATAAAAACCGTGCTGAATAAAAACAGTGCTGAATAAAAACCATGTTGACAGTGCAGAATAAAAACAGTGTTGACAGTGCTGAATAAAAACAGTGCTGACAGTGCTGAATAAAAACAGTGCTGACAGTGATGAATAAAAACAGTGCTCAATAAAAACAGTGCTGAATAAAAACCATGTTGACAGTGCAGAATAAAAACAGTGTTAACAGTGCAGAATAAAAACAGTGTTGACTGACAGTGCGGAATAAAAACAGTGTTGACTGACAGTGCGGAATAAAAACAGTGCTGAATAAAAACAGTGTTGGCAGTACTGAATAAAAACAGTGCTGAATAAAAACAGTGTTGACAGTGCAGAATAAAAACTGTGACAGTGCAGAATAAAAACTGTGACAGTGCAGAATAAAAACTGTGCTGACAGTGCAGAATAAAAACTGTGCTGACAGTGCAGAATAAAAACTGTGCTGACAGTGCAGAATAAAAACTGTGCTGACAGTGCAGAATAAAAACTGTGCTGACAGTGCAGAATAAAAACTGTGCTGACAGTGCAGAATAAAACAGTGCTGACAGTGCAGAATAAAACTGTGCTGACAGTGCAGGATAAAAACTGTGCTGACAATGCAGGATAAAAACTGTGCTGACAATGCAGGATAAAAACTGTGCTGACAGTGCAGAATAAAAACTGTGCTGACAATGCAGGATAAAAACTGTGCTGACAGTGCAGAATAAAAACAGTGTTGACAGTGCAGAATAAAAACAGTGTTGACAGTGCAGAATAAAAACAGTGTTGACAATGCAGGATAAAAACAGGATTGACTGCAGAATAAAAACAGTGTTGACAGTGCAGAATAAAAACAGTGTTGACAATGCAGAATTAAAACAAGGTTGACAGTGCTGAATAAAATCTCACTCATAATAAACAGCAGCTCTTTGCTGTATTCTATGACAGTCTCTCCCTGGTCATGGTTTTAAAAATTATGAAATCTTTCGTAGACTAGTGTGCTGTGGGCTCGTTGAAGCTGTAGGAATGATGATTTGAGCTATCCGATTGGCCAGTGCGGTAGGCACACTTGATGTAGCCACAGCTCTCCTGGTCCACCGGGTAGGCAGAGTTTGTTCCTTCAGACAACTTATATGACTCAAAATGGGCACAATTTGCCTACCTGGCACGCAGGACTTCTGAATCAAGTGCACCTACTGCCAACAGCTTAGAATGAATTTTAAAACATTAGAAAGGATAACAAGGCTTTATCGAAATGTCTGGTAATCGACTTGGAATGCCTTGGCGATCGACCGGTTGGTGTCCACTGAGCTAGACTGTGTATTCCCCTCTGACAATACCCAATGTGCTGTTTGTCAAACAGTGTAACTATCCCACCACTATCATCAGCAATATGACCAGTGTCCTCAGCCATCTGAGCCACTGGGAGAAATGTATTTAGCTCAGAACACATCCCTCTGCTCCTAGAATGCATTGAGTGGACTCTTCCGAGCCTCTATAGACACGGGGAAAGTCCAGTCTCAGTGCTGAACACTTCGGGGTTGATTTTTATCGCTACTGTCTGTATACGAGGCTATACCTGTTTTGGCTGCAGACTTGTTTGTTTATGAGTAACCTCCCCGGGGGTCTCGATGTACTCCTCCCTCCTCCCCCTTACCCGATCCCCCGAGGAACTCCCCCGTCCTCCACATACATTCATCTGGCCACAGAAATAGCACCTCACAGCTGAGAGAGAGAGACATAGATGGGGGGGGGGGGGGGGGGGAGAAACCTTGAGAGAGGTCTAAGAACGAATGCGACAATATGGAGGGAGGACATTTAAGGACCATTCAGATAAGAGGTGGGTTGAGAAAGGCAGCCTGCTTCATGTGAGAAAAATACACAGAAAAGAGAACGTGCTTGTCATCTCTTGTGAGTTTGGAGGTTTACAAAGTTTAGAACATTTTGGATGTTTTGACGGGTGGAAAGGAGGCTGAAGGGGAAGGGGAAGGGGGTGGAGAAGGAAGTGGAGAGGTGAGAGGAGGTGAAGGGGAGAGGTGAAGTGAGGTGAAGGGGAGAGGGGGTGAGGTGAAGGGGAGAGGAGGTGAGGTGGAGGGGAGAGGTGAGGTGAAGGGGAGAGGAGGTGAGGTGAAGGTGAGGTGGAGGGGAGAGGTGAGGTGAAGGGGAGAGGGGGTGAGGTGAAGGTGCGATGAGGGGAAGGGGAGAGGAGAGGAGGTGAAGTGAAGGTGGGATGAGGGGAAGGGGAGAGGAGGTGAAGGGGAGATGAGGGGAAGGGGAGAGGAGGTGAAGGGGCGAAGAGGTAAGGGGAGAGGAGGTGAGGTGAAGGGGAGAGGAGGTGAGGTGAAGGGGAGAGGAGGTGAAGGGGAAAGGATGTGAGGTGGAGGGGAGAGGAGGTGAAGGGGAGAGGATGTGAGGTGAAGGGGAGAGGAGGTGAAGGGGAGAGGAGGTGAAGGGGAGAGGAGGTTAGGTGAAGGGGAGAGGTTAGGTGAAGGGGAGAGGAGGTGAGGTGAAGGGGAGAGGAAGTGAATGGGAGAGGAGGTGAGGTGAAGGGGAGAGGGGGTGAAGGGGAGAGGGGGTGGGGTGAAGGGGAGAGGAGGTGAAGGGGAGAGGTGGTGAAGGGGAGAGGGGGTGGGGTGAAGGGGAGAGGAGGTGAGGTGAAGGGGAGAGGAGGTGAGGTGAAGGGGAGAGGAGGTGAAGGGGTGAGGTGAAGGGGAGAGGAGGTGAGGTGATGGGGAGGGGAGGTGAGAGAATGGGGAGGGGAGGTGAGGTGATGGGGAGAGGAGAGGAGGTGATGGGGAGAGGAGAGGAGGTGATGGGGAGAGGAGAGGAGGTGAGGTGAAGGGGAGAGGAGGTTAGGTGAAGGGGAGAGGTTAGGTGAAGGGGAGAGGAGGTTAGGTGAAGGGGAGAGGTTAGGTGAAGGGGAGAGGAGGTGAGGTAAAGGGGAGAGGAAGTGAATGGGAGAGGAGGTGAGGTGAAGGGGAGAGGGGTGAAGGGGAGAGGGGGTGAAGGGGAGAGGTGGTGAAGGGGAGAGGGGGTGGGGTGAAGGGGAGAGGAGGTGAGGTGAAGGGGAGAGGAGGTGAGGTGAAGGGGAGAGGAGGTGAAGGGGTGAGGTGAAGGGGAGAGGAGGTGAGGTGATGGGGAGGGAGGTGAGAGAATGGGGAGGGGAGGTGAGGTGATGGGGAGAGGAGAGGAGGTGATGGGGAGAGGAGAGGAGGTGAGGTGAAGGGGAGAGGAGGTTAGGTGAAGGGGAGAGGTTAGGTGAAGGGGAGAGGAGGTTAGGTGAAGGGGAGAGGAGGTGAGGTGAAGGGGAGAGGAGGTGAGGTGAAGGGGAGAGGAGAGAAGGTGAAGGGGAGAGGAGGGGAGAGGGGGTGGGTGAGGAGGTGAAGGGGAGAGGAGGTGAGGAGAAGGGGAGAGGAAGTGAGGTGAAGGGGAGAGGAGGTGAGGTGAAGGGGAGAGGAGGTGAGGTGAAGGGGTGAGGTGAAGGGGAGAGGAGGTGAGGTGAAGGGGAGGAGGAGAGAAGGTGAAGGGGAGAGGAGGGGAGAGGGGGTGGGTGAGGAGGTGAAGGGGAGAGGAGGTGAGGAGAAGGGGAGAGGAAGTGAGGTGAAGGGGAGAGGAGGTGAGGTGAAGGGGAGAGGAGGTGAGGTGAAGGGGTGAGGTGAAGGGGAGAGGAGGTGAGGTGAAGGGGAGAGGAGAGAAGGTGAAGGGGAGAGGAGAGAAGGTGAAGGGGAGAGAAGGTGAAGGGGAGAGGAGGTGGAGGGGAGAGGAGGTGAAGGGGAGAGGGGGTGGGTGAAGGGGAGGTGAGGTGAAGGGGAGAGGAGGTGAGGTAAAGGGGAGAGGCTCGGTGAAGGGGAGAGGAGGTGAGGTGAAGGGGAGAGGAGGTGAGGTGAGGTGAAGGGGAGAGGAGGTGAGGTGAGGTGAAGGGGAGAGGAGGTGAGATGAAGGGGAGAGGAGGTGAGGTGAAGGGGAGAGGAGGTGGAGGGGAGAGGAGGTGAGGTGAAGGGGAGAGGAGAGAAGGTGAAGGGGAGAGGAGGTGGAGGGGAGAGGGGGTGGGTGAAGGGGAGAGGAGGTAAAGGGGAGAGGAGGTGAGGGGAAGGGGAGAGGAGATGAGGTGAGGGGAAGGGGAGAGGAGGCTCGGTGAAGGGGAGAGGGTCGGTGAAGGGGAGAGGAGGTGAGGGGGAGAGGTGAGGTGAAGGGGAGAGGAGGTGAGGTGAAGGGGAGAGGAGTTGAGGTAAAGGGGAGAGGAGGTGAGGGGGAGAGGAGGTGAGGTAAAGGGGAGAGGTTAGGTGAAGGGAAGAGGGGGTGAGGTGAAGGGGAGAGGTTAGGTGAAGAGGAGAGGAGGTGAGGTAAAGGGGAGAGGAGGTGAGGTGAAGGGGAGAGGAGGTGAGGTGAAGGGGAGAGGAGGTGAGGTGAAGGGGAGAGGAGGTTAGGTGAAGGGGAGAGGAGGTGAGGTGAAGGGGAGAGGTTAGGTGAAGGGGAGAGGAGGTGAGGTAAAGGGGAGAGGTGGTGAGGTAAAGGGGAGAGGTGAGGTGAAGGGGAGAGGTTAGATGAAGGGGAGAGGTGGTGAGGTGAAGGGGAGAGGAGGTGAGGTGAAGGGGAGAGGAGGTGAAGGGGAGAGGGGGTGGGGTGAAGGGGAGTGGAGTGGAGGTGAGGTGAAGGGGAGAGGGGGTGGGGTGAAGGGGAGAGGGGGGTGGGGTGAAGGGGAGTGGAGGTGAGGTGAAGGGGAGAGGGGGTGGGGTGAAGGGGAGAGGAGGTGAGGTGAAGGGGAGAGGAGGTGAGGTGATGGGGAGAGGAGGTGAGGTGATGGGGAGAGGAGGTGAGGTGAAGGGGAGAGGAGGTGAGGTAATGGGGAGAGGAGAGGAGGTGAGGTGAAGGGGAGAGGAGGTGAGGTGAAGGGGAGAGGAGGTGGAGGGGAGAGGGGGTGGGTGGAGGGGAGAGGGGGTGGGTGAAGGGGAGAGGAGGCTCGGTGAAGGGGAGAGGAGGCTCGGTGAAGGGGAGAGGAGGTGAGGTGAAGGGGAGAGGCTCGGTGAAGGGGAGAGGAGGTGAGGTGAAGGGGAGAGGGGGTGGGGTGAAGGGGAGAGGAGGTGAGGTGAAGGGGAGAGGAGGTGAAGGGGTGAGGTGAAGGGGAGAGGAGGTGAGGTGATGGGGAGGGGAGGTGAGAGAATGGGGAGGGGAGGTGAGGTGATGGGGAGAGGAGAGGAGGTGATGGGGAGAGGAGAGGAGGTGAGGTGAAGGGGAGAGGAGGTTAGGTGAAGGGGAGAGGTTAGGTGAAGGGGAGAGGAGGTTAGGTGAAGGGGAGAGGTTAGGTGAAGGGGAGAGGAGGTGAGGTGAAGGGGAGAGGAGAGAAGGTGAAGGGGAGAGGAGGTGGAGGGGAGAGGGGGTGGGTGAGGAGGTGAAGGGGAGAGGAGGTGAGGTGAAGGGGAGAGGAGGTGAGGTGAAGGGGAGAGGAGGTGAGGTGAAGGGGTGAGGTGAAGGGGTGAGGTGAAGGGGAGAGGAGGTGAGGTGAAGGGGAGAGGAGAGAAGGTGAAGGGGAGAGGAGAGAAGGTGAAGGGGAGAGGAGAGAAGGTGAAGGGGAGAGGAGGTGGAGGGGAGAGGAGGTGAAGGGGAGAGGGGGTGGGTGAAGGGGAGGTGAGGTGAAGGGGAGAGGAGGCTCGGTAAAGGGGAGAGGCTCGGTGAAGGGGAGAGGAGGTGAGGTGAAGGGGAGAGGAGGTGAGGTGAGGTGAAGGGGAGAGGAGGTGAGGTGAAGGGGAGAGGAGGTGAGGTGAAGGGGAGAGGAGGTGGAGGGGAGAGGAGGTGAGGTGAAGGGGAGAGGAGAGAAGGTGAAGGGGAGAGGAGGTGGAGGGGAGAGGGGGTGGGTGAAGGGGAGAGGAGGTAAAGGGGAGAGGAGGTGAGGGGAAGGGGAGAGGAGGTGAGGGGAAGGGGAGAGGAGGCTCGGTGAAGGGGAGAGGGTCGGTGAAGGGGAGAGGAGGTGAGGGGGAGAGGTGAGGTGAAGGGGAGAGGAGGTGAGGTGAAGGGGAGAGGAGTTGAGGTAAAGGGGAGAGGAGGTGAGGGGGAGAGGAGGTGAGGTAAAGGGGAGAGGTTAGGTGAAGGGAAGAGGAGGTGAGGTGAAGGGGAGAGGTTAGGTGAAGAGGAGAGGAGGTGAGGTAAAGGGGAGAGGAGGTGAGGTAAAGGGGAGAGGTGAGGTGAAGGGGAGAGGTTAGATGAAGGGGAGAGGTGGTTAGATGAAGGGGAGAGGTGGTGAGGTGAAGGGGAGAGGAGGTGAGGTGAAGGGGAGAGGAGGTGAGGTGAAGGGGAGAGGAGGTGAGGTGAAGGGGAGAGGAGGTGAGGTGAAGGGGAGAGGAGGTGAGGTGAAGAGGAGAGGAGGTTAGGTGAAGGGGAGAGGAGGTGAGGTGAAGGGGAGAGGTTAGGTGAAGGGGAGAGGAGGTGAGGTAAAGGGGAGAGGTGGTGAGGTAAAGGGGAGAGGTGAGGTGAAGGGGAGAGGTTAGATGAAGGGGAGAGGTGGTGAGGTGAAGGGGAGAGGAGGTGAGGTGAAGGGGAGAGGAGGTGAAGGGGAGAGGGGGTGGGGTGAAGGGGAGTGGAGTGGAGGTGAGGTGAAGGGGAGAGGGGGTGGGGTGAAGGGGAGAGGGGTGGGGTGAAGGGGAGTGGAGGTGAGGTGAAGGGGAGAGGGGTGGGGTGAAGGGGAGAGGAGGTGAGGTGAAGGGGAGAGGAGGTGAGGTGATGGGGAGAGGAGGTGAGGTGATGGGGAGAGGAGGTGAGGTGAAGGGGAGAGGAGATGAGGTGATGGGGAGAGGAGAGGAGGTGAGGTGAAGGGGAGAGGAGGTGAGGTGATGAGGAGAGGAGGTGAAGGGGAGAGGAGGTGATGAGGAGAGGAGGTGAGGTGAAGGGGAGAGGAGAGAAGGTGAAGGGGAGAGGAGATGGAGGGGAGAGGGGGTGGGTGGGAGGGGAGAGGGGGTGGGTGAAGGGGAGAGGAGGCTCGGTGAAGGGGAGAGGAGGTGAGGTGAGGGGGAGAGAGGTGAGGTGAAGGGGAGAGGAGGTGAGGTGAAGGGGAGAGGAGGTGAAGGGGAGAGGAGGTGAGGTAAAGGGTAGAGAAGGTGAGGTGAAGGGGAGAGGAGGTGAAGGGGGAGGGGGTGGGGTGAAGGGGAGAGGAGGTGAGGTAAAGGGGAGAGGAAGTGAATGGGAGAGGAGGTGAGGTGAAGGGGAGAGGAGGTGAGGTGAAGGGGAGAGAAGGTGAGGTGAAGGGGAGAGGAGGTGAAGGGGGAGGGGGTGGGGTGAAGGGGGAGGGGGTGGGGTGAAGGGGAGAGGAGGTGAGGTGAAGGGGAGGTGAGGTGAAGGGGAGAGGGGGTGAAGGGGAGAGGAGGTGAGGTGAAGGGGAGAGGAGGTGAGGTGAAGGGGAGAGGAGGTGGGGTGAAGGGGAGAGTTAAGACAGTTTGAATGAGAGACAGGGAGTAAGCAGAAAGCTGACATCATGGCCTCTGTGTGTGTGACAGAGGGGAAGGCATAGCTGCAGTTGAGATCAGGTGAAACTGAGAGCAGAGAAGGTGACAGGTTCTAGGCCATACCTCTGAGAGAAGGAAGGAAAGAGGGGGAGCGAGAGGAGAGAGGGGGAGAATGGAGAGAACTGAAAGCTAGAAGAAGTGTTGGGGCACAGAAATAGGCGACAGGACTTCTTTCCATCTACTACCTGAGATAGAGTGCGGAGTGAGGGAAGAGGTAGAAGGAGAGAAGAGAGTAAAAGAGACAGTGAGAAAGAGGAAGATCTGAAGGTGAAAAGATCAGCATTGAGGTCATGAAGACAGACATGTAAAGCCTTGAAGGTAGAGCTGGAGAGGAGGAGGAGAGGAGAACGAAGGAAAGTATCAGAGGAAGCAGACAAGCCTGAGAAAAGGTGACCGGAACGAGAGGTTGAGAGGAGGAAGAAGGGAGATGAAAGAAGAGGGTTGCCAGGCACTGCCTGGAGGTTTTCATCCAGAGAACCCTATGGAAGAGAATGTGTATGTTGATATCTGCTTACTTCAGTTCAATGCTGTCATCATTTTTGGGGGGAATTCAGCTCAATGCTGTCATATTTTCCCAGAGTATTATGGTGATTGACTTGGTTGTCTATGTTGATGTGGAAGAGTGGAGATGTCTTTCTCTCTCTGTTCTCCTCAGTCTCTCGTCTATTTTCTCTCTCTCCCTTTCCCTCAATGCTGTTCCCGTCTTCTTCTTTCACATCAATGTCAACCGAACTCATTCTTTTTTGTTTTAGGTTCTCTCTCTCATGTAGTCTCTCATGCAATGTCGATCTATCTCACACTAACCACTCTCACAGATTCCTTTCTCCCTCGTTCTCGCGTTTGCAGTTTCTCTCCATCCCACTCTCTCCTGCAGTTTCTCTCCCCTCTCTCTCTCTCTCTCTCTCTCTCTGTGTGTAGGTGGGTCTGAAGTGAGACTTCAGTCACCGCAGCTGTGCTGTACTTTACTGGGCTTTAGATGCTAAGTGTGGTGCAGTGAGAAATGATGATGGGGAAGCCACTTTCACAGAGCCACAGCCGATGTACCGCTAGTCTAGCTTCCTGCCTGCCCACCTAGCTTGCTGCTTGGCTGCTTACGGAGCCGCGGTCGGCCAAACAGGCCCCTATAATCCAAATTCCCAAGCATGGCCACATTAAGGATATTTCTCCACATGATGAAACCTGCTCTACTCTACTGTTTACGACACACTGGGTTATCAAGCAATTTTCTCCCTCTCTCTTTCTCTCTCTCAGGGTGCGACAAGAGTTCTCTCTCTCTCTCTTTCCCTCCGTCCTTCACAGCGTCTGTTCATCCCCCCTGTCAGCCATCACATTTATACCTCCACAGACGGATGAAAAGATCATCAAATGGCTATAATAGCACCTCAAAACGGGCTTCTTTCCACCCCTAATAAACTCAGCTAATCAAAAGTTATTGTGGCACTCTGAGAAGCGCCGTAAAAATAGCAATTAGATAAGTGTGGGAAGGCAGTTTCACCGGGAGCGGGCGTCAGGTTGGACCCGGTGAAATCATTTTATGAGGTTTTCATACAAGAACAGCTAGGGACCATAAACTCGGTGTTGGGGCTCAAATCAAATCAAATGTTGTTGGTCACATACGCGTGGCTAGCAGATGTTAATGCGAGTGTAGAGAAATGCTCGTGCTTCTAGTTCCAACAGTGCCGTAATATCCAACAAGTAACCTAACAATTCCCCAACAACTCCTAATTCACACAAATCTAAAGGGGTGAATGAGAATATGTACATGTAAGTATATGGATGAGCGATGGCCGAGCGCTATAGACAAGGTGCAGTGGATGGTATAAAAGACAGTATATACATGTGACTTGAGTAATGTAGGATAGGTAAACATTATTAAAGTGGCATTATTTCAAGTGACTAGTGATCCATCACAGCGTTGACTGTGATGTGTCTGGACTCCTGCAGTGGGACTGTCCACATCACAGATTTGCAGCGCTCTTTAAATGTCCCCATATCGAGAGACGGTTAGAGTCTTTTCATACACAGGCATAATTTAGAATCACGTGCGTGTTTGTCTTAGCTTGTAAGTAGGCAAGTAGAGTTGCACAGTAGAGGTGGGAGTTTATATTTTTCCTGGTTATCAGAGGTGCGGCGAGAATGGCATAACTGGGACAAACAGTTTGTGGTACGGTGAATGTACTTGTTTAGGATCTACACCTCCGTTCAAAAGTTTGGGGTCACTTAGAAATGTCCTTGTTTTTAAAATAACATCCAATTGATCAGAAATACAGCGTAGGCATTGTTAATGTTGTAAATGACTATTGTAGCTGGAAACGGCAGATTTTTGAATGGAATATCTACATAGGCGTACATTGCCCATTATCAGCAACCATCACTTCTGTGTTCCAATGGCACGTTGTGTTAGCTAATCCAAGTTTATCATTTTAAAAGGCTAATTGATCATTAGAAAACCATTTTGTAATTATGTTAGCACAGCTGAAAACTGTTGTCCTGATTAAAGAAGCAATACAACTGGCCTTCCTTAGACTAGTTGAGTATCTGGAGCATCAGCATTTGTGGGTTCAATTACAGGCTCAAAATGGCCAGAAACAAAGTAATTTCTTATAAAACTCATTAGTCTATTCTTGTTCTGAGAAATGAAGGTTATTACATGCGAGAAATTGCCAAGAAACTGAAGATCTCGTACAACTCTGTGTACTATTCCCTTCACAGAACAGCACAAACTGTCGCTAACCACAATAGAAAGAGGAGGGGGATGCCCCGTTGCACAACTGAGAAAGAGGACAAGTACATTAGAGTGTCTAGTTTGAGAAACAGACGCCTCACAAGTCCTCAACTGGTTCTTTTGCCCATCTTAATTGTTTATTTTTATTGGTCAGTCTCAGATATGCCTTTTTCTTTGCAACTCTGCCTAGAAGACCAGCATTGAGTTGCCTCTTCACTGTTGAGGTTGAGACTGGTGTTTTGTGCTTTTCTTTCAAAAACAAGGCCATTTCTAAGTGACACCAAACTTTTGAATGGTAGAGTATGTTGTGTATGGTGGTGGTTGTGGTTTGTCGCTACACACAAGTTTGACAGTGTGCCCAGGTAGAGAGGATGATTTAAGAGGCTTGAACAGAAGTGAGGGGGGATGGGGTGGATGTGAGATTTAAAGGGATGAGGAGGGAGAGAAGAGAGGGAGGTAAAGGAGGAGAGAGGGAGGGAGAGTATCTGTTGAATAATTCAGCGCCCCCTGTCTTTGTGAGTTAGCATCAACACAGTCTGTGCAACCCCAAAAGACCCTCCCGTACACATCTGCAAAACAACTCAAATGTACACACACACACACACACACACACACACACACACACACACACACACACACACACACACACACACACACACACACACACACACACACACACACACACACACACACACACACACACACACACACACACACACACACACACACACACACTCAAATACACCACACACCCTTCCTTTCTCTCAGTAAGTGTGAATTATTCAGATGGTGGGGAGAGGAGAGCTGTGTGGGTTGGTGCTGTGACAGCAGGTGACCCTGCAGCAGGAAGAAAGGACATGGTGCCTCCCTCTCCTCTCTGCTCTCTTCTCTGATCTGCTCTCTTCTCCTCTGCTCTGCTCTTTCTGTCTTCTTCTCTGCTCTCCTCTGCTCTCCTCTGCTATCCTCTTGCTATCTCCTCCTCTCTTCTCCTCTGCTCTCTTGCTATCTCCTCCTCTCTTCTCCTCTGCTCTCCTCTCTTTTCTGCTCTCTTCTCCTCTGCTCTCCTCTCTTCTCCTCTCCTCTCTTCTCCTCTGCTCTCTTCTCCTCTCTTCTCTGCTCTGCTCTCCTCTTGCTATCTTCTCTGCTCTCCTCTTGCTATCTTCTCTGCTCTCTTCTCCTCTGCTCTCCTCTTGCTGTCTTGACCTCTGCTCTCTTCTCCTCTGCTCTGCTCTTGCTGTCTTCTCCTCTGCTCTCCTCTTTCTGTCTTCTTCTCTGCTCTCCTCTGCTCTCCTCTGCTATCCTCTTGCTATCTCCTCCTCTCTTCTCCTCTGCTCTCCTCTGCTCTCTTGCTATCTCCTCCTCTCTTCTCCTCTGCTCTCCTCTCTTTTCTGCTCTCTTCTCCTCTGCTCTCCTCTTGCTGTCTTGACCTCTGCTCTCTTCTCCTCTGCTCTCCTCTTGCTCTCTTCTCTGCTCTCCTCTCCTCTGCTCTCTTCCTCTGCTCTCCTCTTCTCTGCTCTCCTCTTGCTCTCTCCTCTCCTCTCCTCTCCTCTCCTCTCCTCTCCTCTCCTCTCCTCTCCTCTCCTCTCCTCTCCTCTCCTCTCCTCTCCTCTCCTCTCCTCTCCTCTCCTCTCCTCTCCTCTCCTCTCCTCTCCTCTCCTCTCCTCTCCTCTCCTCTCCTCTCCTCTTGCTATCCTCTCCTCTCCTCTTACTGCCTTCTCTCCTCTTGTTGTCTTCTCTCCTCTTGCTATCTTCTCCTCTCCTCTGCTCTCCTCATCTCCTCTTGCTGCCTGCTCTCCTCTCCTCTCCTCCTCCTCTCCTCTCCTCTCACTGCCTTCTCTCCTCTTGCTGCCTTCTCTCCTCTTGCTGTCTATCTCCTTTTGCAGAGCAGAGAAGATTGCAGAGAGGAGAGGGAGGCACCATGTCCTTTCTTCCTGCTTCAGGGTCACCTGCTGTCTCTCCTCTGCTCTTCTCTGCTCTGCTCTCTTCTCCTCTCCCCTGCTCTCTTCTCTCCTCTCCTCTGCTCTTCTCTGCTCTCTCCTCTCCTCTGCTCTCCTCTGCTCTGCTCTCTTCTCCTCTCCCCTGCTCTCTTCTCTCCTCTCCTCTGCTCTTCTCTGCTCTCTCCTCTCCTCTGCTCTCCTCTGCTCTGCTCTCTTCTCCTCTCCCCTGCTCTCTTCTCTCCTCTCCTCTGTTCTTCTCTGCTCTCTCCTCTCCTCTGCTCTCCTCTGCTCTGCTCTCTTCTCCTCTCCTCTGCTCTCTTCTCCTCTCCTCTGCTCTCTTCTCCTCCTCTCTTTTCCTCTCCTCTGCTCTCCTCTCTTCTCCTCTCCTCTGCTCTCGTCTCTCCTCTGCTCTCGTCTCCTCTGCTCTCCTCTCTTCTCCTCTGCTCTCTTCTCCTCTCCTCTGCTCTCTTCTCTGCTCTCTTCTCCGCTCTCTTCTCCTCTGCTCTCTTCTCCTCTCCTCTCCTCTGCTCTCTTCTCCTCTCCTCTGCTCTCTTCTCCTCTCCTCTCTTCTCCGCTCTCCTCTCCTCTGCTCTCTCCTCCGCTCTCTTCTCCTCTGCTCTCTCCTCTGCTCTCTTCTCCTCTCTTCTCCTCTGCTCTCTTCTCCTCTCCTCTGCTCTCTTCTCCTCTCCTCTGCTCTCTTCTCCTCTCCTCTGCTCTCTTCTCCTCTCCTCTGCTCTCTCCTCTGCTCTCTTCTCCTCTCTTCTCCTCTGCTCTCTTCTCCTCTCCTCTGCTCTCTTCTCCTCTCCTCCGCTCTCTTCTCCTCTGCTCTCTCCTCTGCTCTCTTCTCCTCTCCTCTCCTCTGCTCTCTTCTCCTCTCCTCTCCTCTGCTCTCTTCTCCTCTCCTCTCTTCTCCGCTCTCCTCTCCTCTGCTCTCTCCTCCGCTCTCTTCTCCTCTGCTCTCTCCTCTCCTCTTTTCTCCGCTCTCCTCTCCTCTGCTCTCTCCTCCGCTCTCTTCTCCTCTGCTCTCTTCTCTGCTCTCTTCTTCTCTGCTCTCTTCTCCTCTGCTCTCTTCTCCTCTCCTCTGCTCTCTTCTCTGCTCTCCCCTGCTCTCTTCTCCTCTGCTCTTCTCCTCTGCTCTCCTCTCCTCCGCTCTCTTCTCCTCTGCTCTCTTCTCTGCTCTCTTCTTCTCTGCTCTCGTCTCCTCTGCTCTCTTCTCCTCTCCTCTGCTCTCTTCTCTGCTCTCCCCTGCTCTCTTCTCCTCTGCTCTCTTCTCCTCTGCTCTGCTCCTCTGCTCTCTTCTCCTCTGCTCTCTTCTCTGCTCTCTTCTCCTCTCTTCTGCTCTGCTCCTTTGCTCTCTTCTCTGCTCTCTTCTCTGCTCTCTTCTCCTCTCCTCTCCTCTCTTCTCTGCTCTCCTCTCTGCTCTCATAAAACACTCATCTTTACATTGCATAGACTCTGTTCGCATTAAAAAGTACTGTATATCCAACCTCTTTTGCCGTAAAATGATCACATGGTTTAAACTTGTTCCAGTATCTCCTCCTTACTCTCTCCATGTTCCTTTCCTGACAGCCCGACCTGGAAGAGATCGAGTCTGCACAGGAAGTGCTTGCCAGGGCAGCAGCCACGGGCCTATTGGACGGGATCGATTCCAACAATCCAACCAGGAAGGAGAGGCGTGGCCGACAGACCCACCAGGCACCAATCAGTCACGCCCGCTCAGCTCATACACGCCCACACGCCACCGCCAGCAGCCAATCCAGAGTCATGGAGTTCCTTAACCGTGAGACCAAGGGTAGTAGCTCCGCCACTATGGTGGGGTCGACCAATGGAGGTCTGTCGCAACGAGGTCAGTTCATTTACACACACAGTTTCACTCCTAACACATGCATACTCAAATGCTCTTTGTGTCGTACTAGTCCAAAGGCCCTCAAGCTATCTCACTCTCTCTTCTCCATCTCTTCCTTTCGCCTCATTCCTCTCTCACACTCCACAATCCCCCTCTTCCTCTTTCTCTGTCCTCTAGGTAAAGCCAAGCCTGCTCGCCGACGCCCTCCCAAGCCCTCCCTCTCCAACAGTACCTCCTACACCTCCCCTTACTCCGCCGCTAACCCCGCCTCCAGCCTCTCCAGGAAGAATCAGACCTGCCTCATCAACACTGCAGCCGCATACAACAACCGCCACTCACCTACCGCCACAGACCCCAACCCCCCTGCTGCCCCTCTCACCACAGCCCCCTTCACGCCCCTGGTCCACCCTGGCCCCCCTAAGGGACGTCAGGAGGTGCTGCGCCCCGTGGCCCTCACCCTGCCCCCGGTCCTGTTCCCTGGGTACTCCCCCCGGCCAGACAGATACGGAACCTCCCTCCGCCCCCAGAGGTCCAACCCCACCCTGCCTTACTACCAGTGGAAGACCTCACCCCCCCAGGTGCCCCTGATCAAGTCCTCTGGTAGTGTCAACGAAAAGCCTGTCGTCAAACACCCTCGCCCCTGGCTCTGACACGGCACACAGGACAATACTTCAGGCAAATACACCCTCAAATACTGAAGACAAAAAACACACTACCATACACTAAAATATAGAATACATGTTACACACACACATATATATACATATATATATATATATACATACACACACACACATATATATATATATATATATACACATACACATATATACACACATATGCAAGTTACATTCACACACAGTGTCCATAGTGCTGTCACTAGTATAGTTTTAAAGCAAAAACAATAAAGCACCTTTAAAGTCATTTCACTTTAATACTTTTCGTATGTGTCATAAAACAAGTATGCCATAGTCTCAAGTATACAGTAATTGTATATTTTTACAGTAGTGCCAATTACCAAATATGTGATTTCATGACTTCAATGACTTGACCCATTACCTGAGAAAATAAACCTGCACTTTCAAGACCTTCCCTTGTTTTTGTATTGCATTTATTTTCACAACAGATCACAATTACATGGTGTAGAGATGAGTGAAGAACAGAGCACATGAATCACACTATTTTCACGTATATGTTTTTAACGTTGGAGTGGATTGCATTCACAGAGTTGAGTTAGAGTGTAGAGAGGTGTACCTGGGTCCTAGAGGAGACAGTGGGCGGTCAGCTCTCCATAGTTGGGTGAATGTGTGTGTGTGTGTGTGTGTTTGTGAGTGGGGACAGGTTTAGATAGTCTGGTAGAGTTAGACCTTTGTGCAGAGCACTTATCTCCATAATGACACCCTCCTCTGTAACCTCTCTCTCCAACGATGATCCATCTCTCTCTCTCCCCCCTCACATTCAGATTACAAACACATGAAATACCAACACCACCCCATTCCTCCCTCTCACCTCTCATCTCCAACCTGGGGTACAATCATTACTTTACAATAATTATAGTACAATCTGAGCACCCCTCCTCAAGGGAGACATTGGTTCAGTCCGTTATGTGAGCCAGATTGGATGGAAGACATTGGCTCCCATGTTCTGTACACTCCCTGTCTCTGTTAGGACATCATGGCTGTATCGTCCTTCACATGACACGTCTCTATTGGAGTCTGGTGCTCAAAGGTTGCCAGGTCGGGTAGAAGAGATGGATGGCGGCGTTTGGTCAGTGGCCTTGTCCATAGCGATCGGCTTTTACCATGTCAACGAGACAGACGTCTTAAGGAGACCCTTGTGTGTGTGTCCCGTTCTGGAATGCTACTCAGTTTGGCACTGCGATGGGAACAGGGCAGCTCTCACTGTGTACAAGAAGTTTAAAAATAAAAAGTGTGGATAAACAAACACACATTCAGTGTGGGCTTCCTGATGCAACAAAGCCAGCACTCAATGGGGATTGGTTATTTTTCTCAGGTATGTCCAGTGTGTCTCAGTATTAGTTTAAAGCCTGCGTCACAGGAAGCAATTTGGACGCAATTTAAATCGCATGCAACATCCAATCCTGTTATACATCACATCATGGTTTCATAAATAATTTGTTCTCCCTACAGTTTTCAGTCTTTCACTTCGCCCACGATTGGCTCATGTTGCCGACAATCCCAACGCTGTGTTCAGACACGCCAATAACCAAGGCTTTCAAAACATGTGGCCCTTATCTTTCATCAGACGAGAAAGAATTCTTCAAATAAAAAAAGATACACTTACTGTAGCAGTTTTACACAGATCCATTCAGCTTTGGGTGCCTCCATCTGACTAAACTACACTTCGAGAGTTACCTTTCCACACAGGTGTTTGGAGCACGCTAGATAGCTAATTAGCACAGGTGGTCGTCTCTTGTCTGTTTTCGTTAAACAAACGCAGTAACATGGAGATATGGCCGTGTCGGAACACTAACCCTAGCAAGGTGTGTATCAAATTAACTTTTAATTTTAAAAAAATGTATTATTTCTCGATGATATGAAAGACAAGGTCCATACACCTCCAAAACTGTACCGCAAGCGACTCGTGTTAATGTTCAGATTGAGCATCGGGGCTCTTAAGAAAACTCCCCCGTAGAGAAGACGCCTTCATCCAATAACTCTTATGTATAATGTAATGAGAGTCATGATCAAGGGCTATGTTGTACCTAGCTAACTAAGCTAGCAACGAGCTAGCCTAGCTAGCGCAGTTCATGTTGGCCAATTTCAGTTGAAACTCGACAGATAAAGGTCTCGGTTCACTTTTAAAATGACATTTATTGACTGCCAGACCATGTACATAAACCATGACTAGACAATGTTTTTCTGACATTTGGCATGTCTCTTTTGTTGTGGTTTGCAGCAACACTTACAGCTGTGTTGACATGACAACTGGGTCAGAGTTCCGTAGTCATGTAAAAAAAAAAATCCTGCTCACTGATTGGACACTGCATACAGTCAGTTGCGTGAAATATGATTCATTTCTATCTTGCGATGCAATGCAACTAAGTTGCAGGCCCCCCAAAATGTGGGGGGTGACACACTGGGCAACACAGGTGCAACTTTGTTGCAAGCAACATCAATTGTATCCAGAATGCTTTGTGTGACACCGGCTTAATACTCCATACAGCTCAGTGCCCGGTGAGGACAGCTGTGGCCTGGCTAAAGTAGGCAAGTCTCGCTATGACACAGCAGAGTTCAAAGCTCAATGGAAAGTTCCACTAGTGACGACCCATATTAACCTCACATCATTCTGCTGTATCTTGGCCTTCCTCTTCTTCTTCTGCAGATTAGTTCACTTTTTATTATTTTGAGCAGATACACATTTCCAGATCCATTCCTCCTTTGGTCTGCCCAGTGGTGTTAAGTTAACATATATGTACATCGTTGGTTACCATGGCTGGTATTGGTTAGGAGTGGTTGTAGGTCTTAGTTGTGGCGGCAGTGTGAGTGACAAAGCCAGGGGCTGTGGTAGGGGGTGTGGTCAGTGAGCTGTCCGTCATTGCTGAGGCAGTTCTGAGGGCGTTTTCTTTGTTTTCAGAGTGTCTATGAGAGACTGGACGCCACGCTTCACGCTGGTGGTCACCCGGCGCGTCACCGAGTCGGGGGGTGGGGAGGAGGAGCCAGCTCTCTGAGAGGGGGGGCGTGCCACCAGACACTTCTGATACCGCAGCTGAGGAAGAGGAGGAAGGGGGGGAGAGGAAAGTACATCAGAGTCTAACTCAACCACAACCCTAACACTAACTCTAGCTTCATGTCCACGTCTTGGTTCAACCCTAACCGTAGCCTCAACCACAACCTTAAACCAATCACAACCCTAACCGTAGCCTCAACCACAACCTTAAACCAATCACAACCCTAACCGTAACCTCAACCACAACCTTAAACCAATCACAACCCTAACCGTAGCCTCAACCACAACCTTAAACCAATCACAACCCTAACACTACCTCTAGCTTCATGTCCACTTCCTGGTTCAACCCTAAATGCAAGAACGAGGTAAAGAGGATAAGCAGACAATGTATATATACAGTATGTGTGTACACACAGTAGGTATGAGTAGGAGTCTCACCACGCAAGCAGCTTGCACGGCCTCAGACACACTGCCAGCGTTGGGGTCACACCAAAACACGTGGCACTGGAAGTGCTGGTTCCCAGAGTCCATGACGAAAGCAAAGGTGTGGATGTCCCGGCCCACTCCCATGAAGGACAGGAAACGCACGCGGCACTCCACCAGCACTTCCTCCTCCTCTTCCTGTCCAGGGGACCAATGGTTATAGAATATAGTGAATGTTCAGGTAGAAATGAAGACATGTTTTTTTGTCATGATGAGGGCAATGGGTCAAAGCAAGAAAAGCCAGGTTGGTTAAGATGAAATCAATATCTACAGTAGGTTTCAGTCCAGACGGATGAGATGTGAATTTTTTGTTTCACATGCGGTTGCCAAATGGATAACAAATGCAAATCATCAATGTGGTTCAGAGATAATCCACAGGTACGGGAAGAAGATCTGCTACTTGCCTTCTCCTTGATGACAGCCACAGTGGCGTCAGCCACACTCAGTATGACAGGGGTCCAGTCCTCTTTTCCTGTGGAGGACACCAGGCTCTCTATAGCCCCGTTGATTATGTCCATACCTGGAGAGGGAGAGGAAAGAGAGAGAGGTGGTGAAACCTGAGTTTGTTTTCTAACTCCAGTAGAGTGGTGGTCGGTGCTAGATTTAGACTACAACACGATACTCACATTTTCCCTGTACCCATCATGAGGTCGTTACAATTTAGCCTATGAATGAAAGTTTACAACATAGGTGCACAGGTCGAGAGAACATGTTTAAATAATCAGGGTGACAGAGAGTGACTCATTGGATACCGCCTTGCACAGTTTTGACTGGATTTAGCTGATATAGGGTGTAATCATTAGTCCAACCATTGCCAACAAGAGTTTCTATTGGACAAATTCAAGTATATTTAGCCCCATTTCGTTCCGTTCGCTTCTGTTTAAGAAACGTTTTTAAAAAGAATTTGGCGGTAGGAATACACCTCTGATCACATGCAAACACAGTTCACTTTCATAGCAGCCACATACAAACAGCATGATCACTTGCTCGTTGTATTCCTTCTCGCATCAACGCGCTCTCCTCCTCTCACCTTTTCCCTTCGCTTGTGGACTTCAGTTCACAACACATCAGCTGTCTGTGACCAGGCAAAAAAACTTTCCAAGCCAAACCTTCATATCATAATTGCTAACAACTACACACAGCCTACGTCTTTGTCCCCATATTAGCTAATGTCATAGTCGATATAGCAACGAGAATTAACGTGTTAGTAAACCCGCTACAATCATGCAGTGTACAGTCAGAAAGCAGTTTAGCAGTGGGCCCCGGTGGCAATAAATTAATAAAACCAAAAGCTTACTTTGACTTGTAAGAGTTTCTGTGTGGGATAGCAATAGCCAGCAAGCTAACATAGCATCCCTCTCTGTTTGAGTAGGCTAAACTGGCTAGATGCATAAACTAGCTAAGCAAGTGAAAGTGAAAAAATACTATGAGAAATATAGCTAGCTTTCTCTCTCCCTCTCTCTCTTGCTTCTCTTTCATTTTTGAAGAATTTAATTTGCTCAAAACTATTCAGCTATTGTCTGTATCTTTCAGTCAACTACTCACCACATTGTATGCATTGCAGTCTAGCTAGCTATATCTTATTCTTTCAGTACTAGATTCATTATCTGATCCTTTGATTGGGTAGACAACATGTCAGTTCCTGCTGCAAGTGCTCTGATAGGTTGGAGGACATCCTCCGTCAGTTGTCAGAATTACTGTGTAAGTCTATGGAAGGGGGTGAAAACCAGGAACCTCCTAGGTTTTGTATTGAAGTCAATGTACCCCGAAGAGGACGGAAGCTAGCTGTCCTCCGGCTACACTATGGTGCTACCCTACAAAATGCTGTTGAAGCTACCGTAGACCTTCATAGCAAAACAGTGTGTTTTAATAAATTATTTGATGACGTGAATATATTTAGTATAGTTTAATCTAAAAAGGATAACTGTAATGTTTCACTATTTAGATTTTTTGGTCATCTCCTTGCTCCTCTGAGGAGCCTTCACTGCTCCAGTATGTGTACAGGTGTATGGACCATGATTAACGGAACAATTCAGGTGGTTAGGTACGGCTGTATATGTAGCGTCCTTACTTCTCTTACCTATGGGGCGAGACACAGACGTCATCCCCAGGTAGTTCACATTGAACTTCTGCACCAGCTCAGTCTTTGGGATGGGAAACTCTGTGGGAGAATACACACATCAGACACGAAAGATGCACACACACACATACACACACACACACACACACACACTACAAAGGATGTCCAAGCAGACTTGTTAGTCTAAAATACAAAAATAAACCGATTCTTGTGTGAATATTTGAATGTTTCAGATGCTATTGCATCTAATTAGGTCATATGAAAAAACAACTGAAGATGGTTATTCATACAAGTGTGCAGAGCTTCAGAGGGGCTGTTTTGATAAATGCTCGGCTCAAAAACAAAGTGTATTTACAGGGCGGCCTGAAGGGCGGGAGGTCTTCTATCCCTCTGTCCTTCCTCACACAGAGAAGAGTGTAAAGACCAACACCCTGGATAAAGGACAGAACAGGAGTTCGTCTACTTCCTATTACACTCTGCCTGAGGGTCGGGGACAAACAAGGGATGGAATGAAAGGAGGTGAGAGACAGTGGAGGGATCTGATAGTGGAGTGCATAGGCGGTTTGGTCGTGGTAGCGAGTAGCGAGTGAGCGATGTTCGTCCAATGAGCGCTTTGATCTCTCAACAGGGGTTTGCTGAGCGTTAGGGCTGGCTACGACTCAACACTAATTGGCTTTTAATGAGGTGAGCTGCTCCTGTGAGCTCAGAGCCCATCCATGATTTTTACTCCATGCACAGAATAAAAGTTTTTCCCCCGCAGTCAGCAGATCCTGACACAAAAGCTGAAGTTATGGGATGAATTGTTATTTTATTATCTATAATAATTGGTTTAGTACTTTTGGTAATGTGTCATGAGATGTTGTACTGTTGTCAGCATAATTCAGGCTTAAGTGAACCAAGCACAGCTTTTTCATTAACAAGTGTTTGCATTCAGTTCTGGATTCATAAGGGGGCTTTTTTCATTTGCAGTGAAACACTCATGAAATACACACAGAGGGTGAAACAAATCAAGTTATAACGCTCAACTCCAATTCCGTAAACAGATCACAATTAATGAATAGTACGTGTGTGTGTGTGTGTGTGTGTGTCACCAAGCCCCTTACCCTGGAGAGGAACATCGGAGCCTGTTTGGGATGAGCTGCAGGCAGCAGCCTTCGCACTCTTCCTCTCAGCCATAATCTGGAGGTAGAGAGGAGTGGGGGAGTTCGGGAGAGTCAGACGGGGGAAGAGAGGGGGGGATACGATGGTAATGTGAAACAAAGAAATTCAAAGCGTTTAAACTTCAAACTCAGAAAGAAGCACAAGGCATTATGTGTTCTTTGAACTAAAATGTAGACATATTTCCTAATGAATGAATCTCTCTCCGTTTCTCTTCTCGATCTCTCCGTGGTCTTATACTGCAGCAGAGCAGCCACGCTCCTTACGGGCGCTATAATGTGCTGCACTCCCTTCCAGATAGTTGATTAATTGTAGGTGTCATTAATCAAAGTCTATGGTGAGTCTGCAACTCTCTTCTCACAGGGGAACAAACACACACACACGTATGTATGGACACAGGCAGGCAGGCAGGCAGGCACACACACACACACACACACACACACACACACACACACACACACACACACACACACACACACACACACACACACACACACACACACACACACACACACACACACACACACACACACACACACACACACACACACACACACACACACACACACACACACACACACACACACACACACACACACACACTGCACACCAACAGAGGCTGAGGTCAGTAAGTTTTCACACTGCAGTAGGAATTGTTTTAAATAGACAATGTGGAGTGTGGGACTTATTTACTAGCACACAATGAGTGACTGTTTGGGATGATTCATTTACTTCTGTATGGGACTGCCAGGCCAACAACATATTGAGTAATAGCTGAGAAACACTGAGACAAGATGTTGAGCTTTTTTCCAAAGTGGGTCACCATCTCTCTTGTCAGAAAGCAGATCACAAACAACAGACAAGGAGACTACCTTTTATTTTGCTGAGTGAATTGTCCTTTTCAAGGTCATGCCTGGTCTAAAGCCTACAGGCCGTCGAAGCTGTCAGTGTCTAGAACAGTGAAACTGGTCTAGTCTCCATGTGCATGATACATTCGTAAGGAACAGGACATTCAGCAGGGACTGGGGATGAGTAGCAGCAGTTTAGCAGTCTCCTCTCCTTGCCACTGTTACATAACGAACGTAGGTTACGCCTTTCAGGGCTAGCGCTTCCTTAACCCTGAGTGGGGTTAAAACACTCCCCCAACCTCCCCTCAACCTCACAACTGCCCGCCCCAGGGCAGATCCAATGGTGGTGTTGGTGGCGGGTACACATACTGTAAGCACGATTGCAATTTGACCAAAATGAGGTGTGTACTTCTTTCTACTCCCTCGACTTGAATTTAAAGGACAGAGCATTTCTGTGAGAATGCCCACTCACCTTGGAACAGATTTCGTGGAGACTCGTTGCTATGGCTTCTGCAGGGGTATCACATCGAAACACATGGCATTTCAACACCCGTGTGTTTTTGTCTCTCGCCACATAGGCAAAGTCCCTATAGAAGGGATAGAAGATATCGTATGAGACATGAATACGTGTCATATTCACATGTATGTGTATGGCAGGTAATTAAATACGTTAGAATAGTATATTTTGACATGATGAATGTTGGTGAAAGGCATGGGATAGCAGACAGACGTTTCCACTTTCTACTACTATGAAATTCAGACAACTTGACTTCTTCCACATTTTGTTAGGTTACAGCCTTATTCAAAAATTGTTTAAATTGTCCCCCCCCTCATCAATCTACACACAATACCCCTTAATGACAAAGCAAAAACAGGTTTTAAGAATGTTTGCAAATGTATATATATCACATTTACATAAGTATTCAGACCCTTTACTCAGTACTTTGTTGAAGCCCCTTTGGCAACGATTACAGCCTCGAGTCTTCTTGGGTATGACCCAACAAGCTTGGCACACCTGTATTTGGGGAGTTTCTCCCATTATTCTCTCCAGATCCTCTCAAGCTCTGTCAGGTTGGATGGGGAGCGTCGTCTCTCCAGAGATGTTCGATTGGGTTCAAGTCCAGGCTCTGTATGGGCCACTCAAGGACATTCAGAGACCTGTCCCGAAGCTACTCCTGCATTGTCTTCGCTGTGTGCTTAGGGTCGTTGTCCTATTGGAAGGTGAACTGTTCCCCCAGTCTGATGTCCTGAGCGCTCTGGAGCAGGCTTTCATCAAGGATCTCTCTGTACTTTGCTCCGTTCATCTTGCCTCAATCCTGACTAGTCTCACAGTCCCTGCCGCTGAAATACACCCCTACAGCATGATGCTGCCACCACCATGCTTCACCGTAGGGATGGTGCCAGGTTTCCTTCATACGTGACACTTGACATTCAGGCTAAAGAGTTGAATCTTGGTTTCATCAGACCAGAGAATCTTGTTTCTCATGGTCTGAGAGTCTTTAGGTGCCTTTTGGCAAACTCCAAGAGGGCTGTCGTGCCTTTTAGGATTCCGTCTGGCCACTCTACCATAAATGCCTGATTGGTGGAATGCTGCAGAGATGGTTGTCCTGGAAGGTTCTCCCATCTCCACAGAGGAACTCTAGAGCTCTGTCAGAGTGACCATCGGGTACTTGCTCACCTCCCTTACCAAGGCCCTTCTCCCCCGATTTCTCAGTTTGGCCGGGCGGCCAGCTCTAGGATGAGTCTCGGTGGTTCCAAATTTTTTCCATTTAAAAATTATGGAGGCCACTGTGCTCTTGGGGACCTTCAATGCTGCAGAAATGTTTTGGTACCCTTCCTGTTTTGGTACCAATCCTGTCTAGGAGCTCTAGGGACAATTCCTTCGATCTCATGGCTTGGTTTTTGCTCTGACATGCACTGTCAGCTGTGGGACCTTATTATAGACAGATGTATGCCTTTCCAAATCATGTCCAATCAATTGATTTTCCCACAGGTGGACTCCAATCAAGTTGTAGAAACATCTCAAGGATGATCAATGGAAACAGGATGCACCTGAGCTCAATTTCAAGTCTCATAGCAAAGGGTCTGAATACTTAAGTAAATAAGGTATTTCTGTTTTTTTGTAAATTTGTAAAAACCTGTTTTGACTTTGTCATTATTGGGTATTGTGTGTAGATTGCTGAGGATTTGTATTTATTTAATCCATTTTAGAATAAGGCTGTAACGGAACAAAATGTGGAAAAAGTGAAGGGGTCTGACTACTTTCGGACATGCAATGTATGGTACATTACCCTGACATGCAATGTATGGTACATTACCCTGGCATGCAATGTATGGTACATTACCCTGGCATGCAATGTACGGTACATTACCCTGGCATGCAATGTGTGGTACATTACCCTGACGTGCAATGTATGGTACATTACCCTGACATGCAATGTATGGTACATTACCCTGGCATGCAATGTACGGTACATTACCCTGGCATGCAATGTGTGGTACATTACCCTGACATGCAATGTGTGGTACATTACCCTGGCATGCAATGTATGGTACATTACCCTGGCATGTAATGTATGGTACATTACCCCGGCATGCAATGTATGGTACATTACCCTGACATGCAATGTGTGGTACATTACCCTGACATGCAATGTGTGGTACATTACCCTGACATGCAATGTGTGGTACATTACCCTGACATGCAATGTGTGGTACATTACCCCGACATGCAATGTGTGGTACATTACCCTGACATGCAATGTGTGGTACATTACCCTGACATGCAATGTATGGTTGAACGATAAAAATAAGCTACTTTGTTCACTTGTTTCCACAGATGACAGATGATGAGTGCTTCTCTATCGTCAGTGAACAGTTATTATCATACTTTATTATCATTCACTGCCTTAAGAAGACGTGTCTTCTCAGTGGTGGGCACACACACACACACACACACACACACACACACACACACACACACACACACACACACACACACACACACACACACACACACACACACACACACACACACACACACACACACACACACACACACACACACACACACACACACACACACACACGTGTCCCATTGCCTAAGGGTAAAGGAAATGCCATGCTGAGATCTTCAGACAGTGGCCACATGCCAGAGAGGAGGCAGTGACTCCCAGTGAGAGAGAGAGAAAGACAGAAAGAGCGAGAGAGGGGGAGAGAGAGAGAGAGAGAGAGAGAGAGAGAGAGAGAGAGAGAGAGAGAGAGAGAGAGAGAGAGAGAGAGAGAGAGAGAGAGAGAGAGAGAGAGAGAGAGAGAGAGAAAGAGACAGACAGAAGGAAAAAACAGAGACACGTGTGGGGATGGGGGGATTGAGTAACACAATATACTGATAGTGGGATGGGGATGAAATACAACACCTGTCATCCACACATCATGTACACACACACCATCAACAGAGAATCATCCCAGAGTATAGTGCAGAGTGGGAATCCAAGAAACTATGGACAAAGTGATAAAGAAAGAATGTCAGATGAAGGAGAGAGTGCTGGGGAGTGGAACCATGCTGAGGGGCCGTGCAGAGCCACAGGTGCAGATGTGAATCAAACACACACACACCTAGGGACACTCAGCATTTATCACAGTGGTCCACTCTGATTATGAGTCCATTACCAGCCCCGTTTCCCTGCTTAATTGTGTGCTCACACACTTTGGGTCAATAATACTCGGTTCCTGTCCAGCGTAGAGAATTGTGTGCATTTTGACTGCGTGTGTGTGTACATTTAGAGCTCGATTCAATCCACACCGCGGAAGTTCAGCTTTCCAGCGTATTGAAATTGAAAGCCAATGTTCCCGCTTTAGCGTTGACTTCATACACGGTAAACGCTGTGTATGTCGGCTCAATCAGGAAATTACCTTTAAAATTCTACCGCCGAATCTGTACCGCTTCAGCGCTACCAGACTGAGTAGAGGCCTTAAGCATTCTGTCACACAAGCTGCAGAGTACAGTGGCCCTGCGTCTATATTTACAAACACCTCATATATCGCGTTTAACGCCTTTTGAGAGCAGAAACAGAAACACAGATGCAGCATGGAGATAAAAACAGCCCGTGGCGACTCTGTGCGTGAGCGCCAGTGTGTAGTGCTGTGTTATAGCTAAAGAGCAGAGCTCACTCCCAGGCTTTCTGCTGTCTGTCTGTCACTCCCCAGGCAGCTGAAGAGGCGTGTGACTGCGGGTAAAATGGAGGACTTGACACAATGGTTAAAAGAAAAGACAAAAGGCAATACGTGGAGCACACAGCAACCATTTACCTTTCCCTGGGTCCAGGGAAGCAGAGGGAAGGAGAGAGGAAGAGAGCGGGAGGAGAGAGAGAGGGGGGGAAAAATGAAAGAAAGAAAGAATAAAGAATGTGAAAGACATTGTTATTACATTAAATATTCTGGGGTGATCACAGAGGATGCTCTTTGGTCCCAATCAGAAGGTGTCTCCATTCCCTGAGCCGTGTGTGTGTGTGTGTGTGTGTGTGTGTGTGTGTGTGTGTGTGTGTGTGTGTGTGTGTGTGTGTGTGTGTGTGTGTGTGTGTGTGTGTGTGTGTGTGTGTGTGTGTGTGTGTGTAAGCTTCACCTCTGTATACTTTTCATTTCAGAGGCAGAGCTTAGCGTTCCCGCTCCATTATGACACATCACACCTCTGCTGTTTGACATGCTGACACACACACACAACACACACACTAAACCTGGCGTTATATGCAACCGAACGCTTGCTTCGCTCTCATCCCCTCTCCCTCTCATCCCCTCTCCCTCTTATTCCCTCTCCCTCTCCGCCTCTCTCTCAAATTCACTCGTTTCACCTCATTTCCCTCTACCTTTCCCCCTCTTTTTTTTCTCTTTCATCCTCCGTTCATCCATTACCCTTTTAATCTTCCTTCCATCACTCTACTTTCACTTCTCTCTCTCTCCCCTACCCCTCCCACCCCCCAATCTCTCTCCTGCCTAATCTCTATCCAATTTCCCAGAGGGCGTTCCGGTGTAATAAAGGCCTAGTGCACTTACTTAAAAAATACATATTAATTATTTTCTAATTGTGATTAATCAGGGGGTCCTGCAACACTCTCAGCACCCCTGCCTCCCGTTGCTGTGGTCACTACAGATTTAGATAAAAACAGCTTTTATTTTATTTTATGGAACAATCTTCAGAATACCCAACAGTTGGATGCATCAGTGCCTTTTGAGCAGTTTAGATTATTGGTGGAGGATTATATATATATTTTTTTTAATAATTGTGTTTTTTTATTTTTTTGTGTGTTTTCTATGCTCCCGCCCTGATTAAGTATTTGTGTCTGTAACGTTTAATGTGTACTTGCAGCTTGTCTTGAGCTGCAGGGCTCCTTTGCAAATGAGACCCTGGTCTTAATTGGACTGCTTAAATAAATACATCTCCTGGCTTTCATGATCCACTTCTCATTGAACACAGCAGCAGCGAGAGAGAGAGAAAGCTAGGCAGCTATTGGTGGAGACCAGAGAAAGCTAGGCAGTATTGGTGGAGACCAGAGAAAGCTAGGCAGTATTGGTGGAGACCAGAGAAAGCTAGGCAGTATTGGTGGAGACCAGAGAAAGCTAGGCAGTATTGGTGGAGACCAGAGAAAGCTAGGCAGTATTGGTGGAGACCAGAGAAAGCTACAATAGTGGAAAAAGTACCAAATTGCAGTGGTGTAAAGTACTACTTAAGTCTTTCTGTGGGGTATCTGTACTTTACTATATATATTTTTGACAACTTTTACTTTTACTCCACTACATTCCTAAAGAGAATAATGTACTTTTTTACTCCATACATTTTCCCTGTTGGAATCGGCTCAATTTTGATCATTGAGATAGTAAATGAATGATAGGAAAGGAAAGAAACAGGGTTATGTCAGAAGTCCATTGGTTTTTCTTCAGAGAACCATTAACATCTGTGTATTAGATGAAAGAGGGGTTGAGGTCAGGAGGTGAGGACAGATACTCTTAAGGCGGTAATAAAGGTTTGTTATCTTGTTACCCTCTTTATTAGCTTCCTGTAGAGCCATAAACTGTAAGGATTGGAGAAGGAGGAGTGTTTTAAGTAGGATATATATAACTGTGAAGTGAGAAATGTTTTACTGTCTGATTACAGCTGTACAGAACCTTTGTGAAGAATTCAACTTGGTTAAAGCTTCTCTGGTGTCCGTGAGTTATTTACTCTGAAAAATAAGAACCTAACACACCCAAAAGTACTCGTTACATTTCGATTGCTTAGCAGGACAGGAACATTATCCAGGAACATCCCTGGTCATCCCTACTGCCTCTGATCTGGCAGACTCACTAAACACATGCTTCGTTTGTAAATTATGTCTGAGTGTTGGAGTGTGCCCCTGGCTATCCATAAATAAATAAAAACAAGACAATTGTGCCGTCTGGTTTGCTTAATATAAGGAATTTGAAATTATTTATACTTTTACTTTTGATACATAATTATGTATATTTGAGCAATTACATTTACTTTTGATACTTAATGCTTGCTCCTACCTGACACGCAGGCGTCCCATCTAGACATCTGGAAATGCAAATGCGCTATGCTAAATGCTAATAGTACTAGTTAAAACTCAAACGTTCATTAAAATACACATGCAGGGTATTGAATTAAAGCTATTTTGAATCCAGGCAACAAGTCAGATTTTTAAAATGCTTTTCCGCGAAAGCATGAGAAGCTATTATCTGATAGCATGTAACACCCCAAAAGACCCGCAGGGGACGTAAACAAAATAATTAGCATAGTCGTCGCTACACAAACCGCACAAATAAAATATAAAACATTCATTACCTTTGACCATCTTCTTTGTTGGCACTCCTAGATGTCCCATAAACATCACTATTGGGTCTTTTATTCGATTAAATCGGTCCATATATAGCCTAGATATCGATCTATGAAGACTGTGTGATAAACGGAAAAAAATAGCGTCTTATAACGTAACGTCATTTTTTTAAATTAAAAAAGTTGACGATAAACTTTCACAAAACACTTCGAAATACTTTTGTAATGCAACTTTAGGTATTAGTACACATTAATAAGCGATCAAATTGATCACGAGGCAATGTATATTCTATATGGGGTACGTCTGGAAATAATGTCCGGGTAAATCTCAAACAAAAATATCCGGTCGGAGACCTGAACAAATGGCTTGTCTCTTCTTCGTTTGACCATGAAACAAAGCCTAGGCAAATAACAAGACTGTTTACATCGTGTGGAAGCTATAGGTATTGCAACCTCAGCCCCATTTAATGTGG